>NW_027187244.1:2870189-3034564 GCF_028583685.1 Petaurus breviceps papuanus
AGGTCCTGGAACCTTGCTTTTGGTTCAGAGCTCCTGAGACTGTTCTGAAGACAGAGAATGAATTAATGAAAACACTGGCAATGTATCTTGTGGCCTTGCTAAGCTTTGTCACCCCAGGAACAAAGATTGCTGATAACTTGACTCTGGTCAAGATGAAGAAAAGACCTCTCTTTGGGTATTAAATGCTGTGCTTAAGCTTCTTGTAACTCTGGGGTAGATTCAGCTGTGATCCAAATTTTGACTTTTGTGCTCTGTGATTGAACAAATGAATGTACTTTACTTATGATTGGAAACTAATCTCCATTTGAGAAGAGGGGCTTTATGGTTGACTAAATGAATGTACAGCCTAGGGGTGGAGTAGTACTTAGAACAGGGTCTTTGGGATTGACTAAATGAATTATAATATCCAGGGGTGGAGGAGTACTTGGAGATTATTGAATTATACTTGGTGAATGCTGTATTTTGAATTATGCTATATTTTTATTTTCTCTGTTCTTAATTTTTCACTGAATAAAATGGAGAGCACCTATGCTGGTATTTTGAACCTTGGGAAGTTGCCTTTGCTTGGCATTACATACCACTAGTAATTTTGTATTACAGCAGGACATTTAAAACTATATGTGTATGTGGAGAGAACCTTTGTACAAAATCATTTGTAGCAGCTCTTTTTTTGTGGCAACAAAGATTTGGAAATTGAAGGGATTATTATCAATTGGGGAAATATTAAACAAGTTGAGGTATATGAGTATAATGGAATACTATTGTGTGCTATAAGAAATGATGAGGAAACTGATTTAAAAAAAGAAAACCTCCTGGAAAGACTTACTTGAACTGATGCAAAGTGAAGTGAGCAGAACCAGGAGAACATTGTAGATAGTAGCAGTAATAGTGTATGGTGATCAATTGTGAATGACAGCTATTCTCGCTAGTACAATAATCTAAAATAATCCCAAAGGACTCATGATGAAAAA
The DNA here is from genome assembly GCF_028583685.1 of Petaurus breviceps papuanus. NCBI lineage: Eukaryota > Metazoa > Chordata > Mammalia > Diprotodontia > Petauridae > Petaurus > Petaurus breviceps. Next base: position 2,871,161 of record NW_027187244.1, read on the forward strand.
TGCTATCCATAACCAGAGAAAGAACTGATGGAGTCTGAATGCAGAAAGCATACTATTGTTTGTTGTCTTTATTTTTTTTAATTTTATTCTGTTTTTTTCTATCACAGCATGACTAATACAGAAGTGTATTTTATATGACTGTACATATTAAACCTATACTAAATTATTTATCATTTTAGGGAGGGAGAGAGTTGAGGGAGTCAAAGAAGGAAAAAGATTGCAATTCAAAATTTTAATATGTTGAAGGCGAAAAATAAATCCAACTAGTAGATTTTGGAAGTTTGGAGACTAAGGACATTAGAGAAAAATTAATTAATAAGAATTAAATTCTGTAAAAGTTTCAGCAATAAATAGCACTTAGATCACTTTTCCCCTGAGAACTGATCTATTGTTTTAGTGCAAAGAGGGAAGGCAGCTAGTTTGAATATTCCCAGAATGAAGAAAAAAATAGGCATGCTGTTTATTTTTTGTCTCTTATTAAACCTTTCTTGACATGGGAAAGGGAAGAAATGGAAAGGGCAATTTAAACTGAAAAGGTTGTCTGTGAGGAAAGATTGCTTATCTCACCTTTACCATTGCCTGAGCCCAGCTTACTGTGTACAGTGGGGATAGGTATTCAGAATGATAGGGTTATGAGGAAATGACCAGGAACTGGGAATGTCTTTTGAGAAGGCTGAAGTAGAAATGTCAAAGCTTTTTTTTTTTTTTTAGCAGAATTGTTTAGTAAACAAGAAATAAGATCACCTAAGAAAATTAGAAACCATGAATTTGTGAATTTTTAAAAAGTCAAAATGGTAACGGTATTACAATTAATTAGTGTTGTGTAAAATGTCAATAAATTACAAAAAAGAATTATGAGTTAAATTAGTTATTTAGATAGTATGTTTTATGATTAGAAAATACACTGCCCTGAAAGACTATTCCAGAACTGTATTCTCAAATATTTGGAATTTTGTAAGTTCCAAAGTAAGGGGATGGGAATTCAAGGCTGACTCTTGAAATCCTTCCCTCTCTTTCACAAAAAGAGGTTAGGACTAGATTATGAACATGAAAATAATTGATTTAGCTTTTTGGGTGATTTTTAAAAGAAAATAAATAATGTTTTGAAAAAGTGAAAGTGCTATTATGAACCTTTTAAAATTATCTAATTGTCAACTCTGGGATTTAAATTTTGAAGAACAGGTGCTCAATAAAGCTGGAAAGTTGAGATTTTAATTTTATGGTTGTAAGTTCAAATTCTAGAAAGTCCAAGAGAAGATATTCTCAAGGACCAGACAATTACATGGGACATCTGGGCCTCAAAACAAAATGTGATAATGTAAAGACATGCACAAGCAGCTTTCCAGAGGACTGCTGCTGTGAACAGCTTCAAGGTTCCGATTACACAGTGAACTCTCTATTTATTCAATAACAAATAAGAGCAAAACATTCATGGAAAATCAAAATACAGCATTCACCATGTCACAACTCAACAACTTATCACTAAAATGGCCACATAGTTTTCACCAAAGTGGTCACATAGTTTTCAACAAAGTACATTCATTTAGTCAATCACAAAATCCTTAATTCAATCACAAAGTACAAAAGTCAAAGTTCTCCACCCCTAGGTCACAGTAAATCATAATCTTCTCAGTCAGTACACAGTATCCAAGTAAAGTCTTCTTTCAGCTTGACTCAATGCTGGCTCTCAGCTTCCGTGGTTCCTCTTCCATGGTCCCAGCTCCAACTGTCACCTGGGTTCAAAGCCAGGCATATCCCAGTTCCTTGTCCAGCTCCTTGTCCAGTTCCTGTTCCATACCGAAGTTCACAGTGTCCAGTCCATCTCAAGTCTTTCACAGTTCCTGTTTCTGGGAACATTGCCGGCACCATCATCAATTCACCATTTGCCTATGAAATCAACTCAGAACCACCAACAAGGTCTGAGAACTAAACACAAATCATCAACACAGAAATCAACACAGACCCACAAACAAGGTCCAAGAGGGAAGCACAAATCCAGTAAACTCCCAGGACCTCCAAAACCCTCCTCCAGGACTTCTAGAAACATACAAACAGAAAATCCTCTTTAAGTGCTTCCAGTAAGGTCCCCAGGCTTCTGTACAAAGTATCACAAACAAATATCAACACAGAGCAGACAAACAGACTGCCCGGATACCACCTCTCCTTATATATGGTCATTAGAACCTCTCCTTCCAGTTGCAGGAGTTCATGAGTCCAGTCTAGGTTCCACAAGTTGTGGGGTTCACACATTCTGTCTCTCAACAGACTTGATAGAAGGCTCAAAAGAAACTTGAACTGAAACAAAGTGTTAATTCAATAGCTGAAACATGGTGTGAAATACTTCTGTGCTTGCCATTACGGCTAATTAAATGAACTTTGGGAATGGGTTATTAGTATACAAGGTGACAAGGGGACAATGTTATTTCACATTGATGATCATCATTGTATTACTTTGGTCATTTGTTTCATGGCATTTATGTTTGCTGAGTTTTCTTGGTTACCTTTGTTATTGTAATTCTCCTCTCAAATTAATCCATTTTGGTCCCTGTAAGTAGCTTGTTATGTAGTCTGAATTACATAATCCTGTTTCTAAATATGTGAAATATCTATAGATTTGGATTCTTATAAGAAAATTTTGTTCAATTATGGGATTTATGAGAGCACTTTATTCATTGTTTGAACCTAGTTTTGCATGGCTGGGAAGCTGGTCCACCTCCACCTGTTGCTTAGAGACCCTTACCTAAATACCTAGATCAGGCTGATCAGAAACCCAGTCATATCCAAAGATTGTTGCAAAGAGTTTTGTTACAATTATAATATTTTGCCCATTTATAAATCAGATTACCTAATCTTGTATCCTGGTTTATATCCTTGCAATTGTTTTTTTTTTCATGTGTTAAAAAAAATTCTGTCTCCCTGTGTGTTCAGGGTCTAGTGCCAAGCTAATGAGGTCAGCCCCTTATTTGGTATGCAGTTGGCATACGTTGCATAATAAATCAATATGCTCAGAAGTTCAAGCCTCTGTTTCCTCGTTATTTCAGATTGCACCCATCACAGGAGCAAGTCTGGTTGGCATTGCAGAAGGAAACAACATTTTCTTGTCTGGCGCCTTTGCTGGTGGAGAGGAAACTACCATTTAGTAGTTTTCTATTTTAAATAATTCTTCCTAATTAGGTATTTGATTAAGGTGTTTCTGTGTTCCTGAAGGACCTATAAGTACTTTTAACAACCTCTAAATTTTGACACCTCAATGCAAAGCCTTGATTTCCCCACTTAGTTACAGCTTTGCTAGTATTGATGAAATATTCGTAGAGGAGAAGCTCTAGCCCATTGAGCAGATCCATTAGAGAGGATTTATGGGAGGATATGGACAATATTCAAAGAGAAAAATGCATGTTTAATTTATAATTTGCATTGATTGAGGAAGCAACGAAATATATAAAATCACCAATCTGCTATGGGAGTCAGTTGCTATAAATGCAGATTCTTCTGGGAGAAGGGATATAATGATTTACAATCACACTAAAGTATAAATTGCCTGTGTCAGAAAGTAAGTTTTAGAAGAAGGCCCAGCTGGCTACATGTTCTGCTTTAGTGAGAAAAGGGCACACATGGAAAGGTGAACTAAAGTCATATTTTGTCTCTTTCATAACTCTTCCTGGGCTGGCCTTAATGATCACGTAGAAATTGTAAAAAATAAAAAAAATAAAAAAAAAAAACATCTGAAAGGTGCTAAAGTCATAGCTCTGCCCTGAAAAGAAAGGCCGTCATTTATGCACAGGTAAAATTACAGCCCCACAGAAATGCCATCCACTTAGTGCAGCAGCTTGAACCAAGGGTGGTTTGGCCAATTTAAGTTCATTTCATCTGAGAAAGGCTGTGGGATTCAGAATTAATTACTTTGTCACACTAGGAAACTTTCAAGCCTCCTCAGGGTAATTTTTGAAAGAGATTATTTTTCTGGGGTGGGGCAAAGAGTTACATTTCATGTTAAGGAACTACAATGGAATGCTCTCTTTCTTGAAATTTAAAATGAGAGTTTTAGGAGATGAAATTAAGTCATAAACTTTGCTCCATATCTTGGCAGTTGAATGAAAACCTCAGAGAATGCATATTTTAGCCTTCTGGTCACAGCAAAAATCAAAGAAGCAAAAAATAGCAAAATAGCAATAATTAAACACCCTCTCATTATTTGCAATATGTAGTAGGAATCTGAAACAGAAGCATCTGATAAATAAAAATTCAGGGCTGGTGTCTTTCAGTAGGGCAGTAAGTGGCAAAGTAGATACAGTGTTGGACTGGAGTCAGGATGACTAATCTTCCTGCAATCAAATATGGCCTCAGATATTTACTAGCTCTATGACCCTGAGCAAGTCATTTAACTTTGTGTCTCAGTTTCCTCATCTCTAAAATAAGCCAGAGAATGTAATGTTAAACCACATCAATATCTTTGCCAGGAAAACCTCAAAATGGGAACACAAAGTGTCAGACAGGATGAAAAAACAACAGAAGAACAACAAATGCATTTGAGTGGGAAGCAACTCCCTGAAATATGAAGACATTGTAATGCGAATGTAAATTTGAAGATCTTCCCTGCCCCTAGGCTAAAATGCACCTGGAGCCTGGGGTGGGAGGCTTGTTTTTCAGTACATCCTTCTTGATTGGCCAGTGAGTCAATAAGGTTGTTACATTCTCTGAGCCAGGAGAAGGCTATATAAGCCCTGATGTGTAGCTTTGTTTTGGGACTCACTTTGAGAAGTGTTCTGTGATTTGATCTGGATTCTGGGAAGCTGTTGTCCAGAGTCCTCCCCCCCTCCCGGCTTTGAAAAACCCAGATGTTGAAACCCAGATGCTGATTTGGTATGGATGTAATGGTTGGACAGTTTGGAAAGCTGTCTTCTTGATCTGTTTCTGTCTTGATAATTCTGCCTGTATACTTTGAAGTTCAGGGCGCTGACCTTGTTCCCCTGAACAAGGTAAAGGATATATGTCTGACTGATTAAAGTAAGCTTGTTAGCCCATTTTGAGTTGCTTTCCTTTATCAAAGCAGATCCAAGAACCTGTGTGAGCAGCCACCCTAGGGACGCTGGGGTGCTTGCTGCTACAGGCATTTGAATCCAATTACAATTTAAAACTTAGCACAGTGCCTGGCATATTGTAGGTGCTTAATAAATGATCACTTAAAATAAATAAATGAACAAATAATGATTCATTGATTAAAAATATTTTTGTCTCAATTAAAAAAAATCTATTCTTCCTCTCTCCCATTTCCCTATCTCATTTCAGAAGTAGGAGAGCAAAGAAAGAAAAAAAAAAACAACCTGCAAACAAATATGTATATTCAAGCAAAACAAATTCCTCTACTATCCACGTGCAAAACAAACAAACAAACAAACAAAAAAGGTATCTCATTCTGCATCCAACATACATTTTCTCTCTGCAATGAGCTGGGTGGGTTGCAGGTTTCCCCTTTTGTCCTCTGGAAGCATCCCGTTTAAAGTTTGATATTCATATGTAACATAGAATGTGTGCTGCTTGAGACAAGAGACATTCTCATCTTGGTTTTTTTTTTCCTACATACACAATGCCTATCACAGAATTTGGCCTATAGTCCATATTTCATAAATTTTGATTGGTTGATTGTCCTTGAAGGTTATATACTTTGTTTTTCCAGTGCCACATATGGAAATACCAGCTTCAATGTGGAATGGCCAGACGAAAGACTGTGTTTTCAGTAAGAATAAACTTGTTTCATTCTCAGAACCTTCTTAGGACATAGATGTGTAATGTGTTTTATTCTTCAATTTGCAGCTGAAGAAAAGAAATATCTTCAAGATTTTATGTCTGGGCTGAATTATGCAAATTTTCTTTCTTCTTTGAACTTTCTATGCCAGGCTTTGGTTAGAAACTGTCGACAAAATCCAACAATTCTCATGAAAACATACAAAAATATACTGCTAGAACATTAAGGACACTTAAGACAGGAAGCCTTTTTTATGGAGCTTAGGAAGTTATCAGTTTTGACTGGCATATTTTCTTTTCTATTTTTTCGAGGGTGAAATAAGCCCTTATGGGTATATAGCATTTATAGCTTACCAATTCTTTTGCATGCATTATCTCATTTAACTATCACAACACCCTAGGAGGTAAGTAGCATGGGTTTTTGTTCCTTTTCATAATAAGAAAGCTGAGACTTAGAGAAATTTATTAACTTAGGTTCATACAGCTAGGAAATGGAACAGGCAGAATTTGAAAACAGGCTTTTTGCCCCATACTGCTTCCAAATCAAATACAAAATGCAATGAAACCAGCAATATAGAATTTTCTTCCTCTGTTGATGAACTAGGTTATCTCCCTACCAATAGTTCAATTATCTTTTGTAAAAATGAGACCATGTATTTGAAACTGCATTGTCACAGGTAATGGAATTTCTGATGTCTTTTGCCAATGAAAGAGATTTTCTTAGAGTAAACTAATACATTATCTAGTAACGTCCTTCTCCAATGCCTGGTATGGAAGTGACCCTGTATTCTTAGAGTCACAACAGTAGACTGAAAGTTCCAGCAGGTCCTATGAGAAGGTAAAGAGAAGGGAGTTAAAGCAGGGAGCTCTCAAATCACCTTTGAAAATATTTAATTATCTGAATATTTTTTTTTACCTGAATAAGTCAGTAAGTCAGTTAATAAGCATTTATTAAAGATTTATATATCTGCCAGGCAGGCAGCTAGGGTAGGGCAGTGGGTAGAGCACCTGGAGTTGGGAAGACCTAAGTTCATATCAGGCCACAGCGACTTACTGGTGTGTGCCCCTGGCATGAGAATCTCCCTCAGCGCTTCCTATTTATTCCCTGGATTCCTTTAAGTTTAAATTTAAATCCAGTCTTTCACAGGAAGCCTTCCTCAATTACTCTTAATTTTAGTGTTTTCTCTCTAGTAATTATTTGCTATTTGTTCTGTATATAGCTTGTTTTATTTGGATTTATTTGCATATTTTCTTCTCTATTAGATTGAGAGTATTTTGAAGGCAAGGACTGTCATTCCCAGAACTGAGCACAATGTATGGCACACTGTAGGTGCTTAATAAATGTTTCTTGTTTGGTTACTGGTACATCATTGTGTTCAATACTCTGCCCCTAAACTTTGCCTTTTCTTATTTCTTCAGGTATATATATATAAATACACACACACAAACACATATATGTGTGTGTATGTATATACACACACATATATTCTTTTGTGTATATACATATACATACCCATATATAAAATGCATATATATGTTTATGACTTTAAATGTATATATTATATAGTCATATAAAAGCACCCTTCCACAAAATTTATCAAGTTGACAAGTGTTTATGACATTTTCTTCCTTGTATAAATATAGAAATATCTCATGTTATTGTGTCTGAATACCATAGGATAGAAAGGGAGAGCAGCCATTTTGAACTAAGGCTATATCAAGGAAAAAAAGGATGATAGCTGAGGCATTTCATGGAATTCCTACATGTACCAAAGTATGATGGCACCAATGAGTGTATAGTAAAAGACTTGAAAGAAGAAAGTCATGCATCAAAACTCAAGCAACCTGATTTTAGTATTAGAAAAGACTGAACAAAAAGAAAGGTGATGAGGGTTTATGTTTGTTTGTTATGTTTTGTTTTTTTGACCCCTAATCTCTATGGTCATTATTCCCCAACCAGTACAGAAATCCTCCATGCTATTTAAATAGCTAAATAAAGCTATTTATGTCACATTTATTTACTGATTTATTGAATGGCTAAAGGGATGAACAAGTTTTCCCTTCCTTTCCTATTCAAGGCACAAAGCAGCAGATATTACATTATAAAACAGCAATTTGTTTCCTTTATCGCAAAAGGAATGCTGGGGCAAAACAAAAAAAAGCATTCATTGGCAACTTTTTTTTTTTTAAGCAATCCGGGTTAAGTAACTTGCTCAAGGTTTCATGGCCGGTTATTTCTGGGTGTGGTGCTAAATGTCTGAGCCCGGATTTGATCCCCAGGTCATCCCGACACTGGAGCCGCTGCTCTCACTCGTTGAGCCACCTGGCCACCCCTAAGCAATTGTGGTTAAGTAACTTGCTCAAGGTTACAGGGCCAGGTGTTTCTGGGTGGGTGCTAAGTGTCTGAGCCCATCCCCATGTCATCCCATCACCGGAGCTGGTGCTCTTACTCGCTGTGCTACCTGGCCGCCCCGACAACTTTTTTTTTTTAATGAAACAGTAATATGTAATCCCTAATATATTTTCCCAGGCTGTAACCCCCCCCCCCCAGGGGATTTTGGTATTCTTAGGCAGACATTTCATTAATAGAGTAATGCCCATTCAGGTAATACCTCTCTCTGAGTACCTGAAAAAACCTTAACCTAAAAGGGTCAGGATCTCCCATTGCATGCTGGTTAATTACCAGTTATCCTGATGAATATCTGGTCCCTGGACTCAGTTATCTCTGGAGTAGAAAGTGAGGCTGGTGACCTTGTACAGTTGTCCGTCACTCAAATCAATGTCAACTGCATGTTGTCATAGTCCTCTTCAAAACAAAAGACAAACATAACAACCTCATAAATAAGGATTTGAATTGTCCAAACAAATTACTCAAGGTCCCTATCCTCTGACCAATAAGAAATACATGGTTCATTCTTATTTTAGTGGTCATCTCCCTTAAGAAGGGTCATACTTATAGGAAGAACCTCTTCCTTCAAGTCCTTGAAACTCTTCAGGACTTTTGACATCTTAATCCCACAAATGAAATATCAAAACTGGAAAAATCCATTTCAGGATCATTCTTCAGTCACCTTTGCACAAAGAAATACACACACACACACACACACACACACACTGGAAGAGGCATCTAGGTACTAGAGATAGTCTAAGACAATATAACACCAATGTGATTTTCACAGTGCCCACATCGGCTATGAATATGCTATTGTAGTTGTGAACCATAAAATGCAACTGGCTCTCCACATGGAGGACAGAACAAAAGCATTTATTCAAATACCAGAAAATTGGGGGGTAGAACCAAGATGGTGGAATGGAAGCAGTAAATTTTCTATATTCTTCCAAGAATCTCATCACTAAACTTTAAAAAAGTGAACCTGAATGGATTTTAGACTTTCAGAATCCACTGGGAGACTGAGTGTGGTAGAATCCAGGCCAGGAATGTGCCCACGTGGGTCAGGACAGGGGGAGTATGGAACATGCAGGGGCTGTACCAGCCTTGACTAGAGAGGGAATTACAGGAGAGAGAAGGAGCCCCAGCCAGCAGAATCGCCCACCCCAAAGGTGATTCGCAGCCTTCTCACAAGTGTCTCACCACAGGACAGGATTATCCTTAGGAGCTGGGTAAAAGAAAGCACAGGGCCCACAGCAGAGACAGGAGCTTCTCCTGAGCCTATTAGTCCAAAGCCTGGAAGGATAAAAATCACCTGCCTGATTTTCCAGGGGCCAGGATGGCAAGGTAAACTCTAGCAGCTCTGATTGCCCCTCCCTGACCTAGAAAAGGCAGAGATAATTGTCCCACCCAGAGTAAAATCCTGAAATAGGGGAAATAGCCTCAGGCTAAGGAGTCTAGGAGAAAGAATGTAACTGAGGCAGTAAGGAGTCTGAAATGAATGGAGGGAGGGGTCCCAACAAGCCCCACCTCACCTGACAAGCAAGAGCTCCTAAAGTCCAGGGGTTGGAGCCAGCAAGCACTAACAGCAGAATCCCAGGTGGACTTCAGCACTACCAGGAGAATCTGAAGACATTAGCTCTGCCAGCTGCAACATGCTGAACTTGCCTGAGCTGTAGCCCAAGGGCCTAGAGGCAGAAATCTGAAGTGGCCAGACCAGTCCTCCTCCACAGGTTACTCTGTGGTAACTCAGGGAAAAGACTGTGAATCCTGTCAATGGCCTCAGTCTAGACACCCAGAGGCTACAGCACACAAAGCCTACAATGAGGCCCTTAGCTCCCAGCCTGAGAAAGTAGAAAATAGGAAATTACAATGGGAAGTAAGGAAGCCGAGAAGAAGGGGAATGCAAGAAAATTGATCAGAATTTATTATAGCCAGCAAGAACAACTAAATACAGAGGACAGCATGGACTCTATATTCACACCTGAGACCACAGAAGGAAATATGAACTGGTCACAAGCCCAAAAAGCATTCTTGGAGGATCTCAAGAAAGATTTTAAAACCCAAATTAGAAAGGTAGAAGATAAATTTAAATCTACAGTGACCAAATTGGAAAAAAGTCTCACTGAAGAAAACAAATCCTTACAAAGTAATATTTCTGACCTAATTGGAGAAAATACCTCCCTAAAAAAGGACCTTCAAAAACTAACCAAAGAAAATAATTCACTAAAAATTAGAATCACTAAAATCAAAGCTCAGGACTCTATGATGCACCAAGAGTCAATAAAGCAAAACATGAAAATTGAAAAATTAGAAGAAAGTGTAAAATACCTCACTGGAAAAACAACTGACCTAGACAACAGATCCAGGAGAGATAACCTAAGAATTATTGGTCTACTGGAAAGCCATGATGAAAAAAAGCAGCCTGGACAACATTCTTCAAGAGATTGTTAAAGAAAACTGCCCTGAAGTTCTAGAATCAGAAGGTAAAATAGTTATCAAAATAATTCACTGGACTCCTCCTGAAAGAGATACCAAATTGAAAATGCAAAGAAATAGAGTAGCCAAATTCCAGAATTTCAGGGTTAAGGAGAAAATACTGTAAACAGTCAAAAAGAAACAATTCAAATATCACAGAACTACAGTCAGAATTGCTCAGGATCTAGCAGCCTCTACAGTACAAGATCATAGGGATTAGAATTTGATATTTCGTGGGGCAAAAGAGCTAGGACTGCAAGCAAGGATCAACTACCCGGCAAAACTGAATATAATCTTTCAGGCAATGAGATGGTAATTTAATGAAATAAGGGACTTCCAGACTTTCCTGATGAAAAAGCCAGAGCTCAGTGGAAAATTTGATCTCCAATTACAAGATTCAAGAAAGACATGAAAAGGTAAAAAAGGAAAACACACACTCAGACACACCCATGCACACATACACACTCATGCACACATGCACATAACTTGAGATGCATTAAGAACAAACCATTTACATCCTTATATGAGAAGCTGATACCTGTCGATATTGAAATTAATATGATTAATATGATTATCATGACCTTTAAAAGGAATAGAAGGTGTGGGTATAAATGAACTAATCTGATGATAACAAAAACACCTTATTAAGGGGATCAAAGGATGGTAATGGGATAAAAGGAAATTATGAGGTAGAAAAAGGTAAATTATGCCATAAAAAGAGGCATAAAGGCATACTATAGTAGAGGGGAAGGAGAGAGGGAGATGAACATTATTTGAATATTGTTCTCATTGGTTCTGATTCAAAAAGGGATCAACAGAGTCAATTAAGTGTACGATTCTAAGGTGAAAAGATACAAAATCTTATTACAATAGAGGGATAGGAGGGAGGGAGAGGAGCATTGTATGAAATTTATTCTATTTGGTTTGGGTCAAAGAAGGAATAACATACTCTGATATGTATAAAAATCCATTGTGCCTTATAGGCAGTAGGAGGGGTAAGGGGGGGTATAAAAAGGCGGTGTTAGAAGGGAGGGAAATTCTAGCAAGAGGAAAGGGTAGGTAAAGAAGGAGGGTCCACAGGGAGGGAATATTGAGGGAGTTGGTGGTCAAAAGTAAAACCCTTAAGGAGGGGAAGGGGGAAGGAAGAAACAAAAACAAACAGGGGAGGGAATAGGATGGAGGGAAAGAGACAGATAGTAATCATTATTGTGAATGTGAATGGGATGAACTCTCCCATAAAATGGAGGTGGATAGCAAAATGGATTAAAAACCATAATCCTAATATATGCTGTCTACAAGAAACATATATGAAACAAGTGGATACACACAGGGTAAAGGTAAAAGGCTGGAGTAGAACATACTATGCTTTAGCTAAAGCAAAAAAAAAAAATTAGCAGAGGTAGCAATCCTTATCTAAGATAAAGCAAAAGCAAAAATAGGTTTAATTAAAAGAGTTAATGAAGGAAACTATATCCTGCTAAAAGGCACCATCGATAATGAAGCAATATCATAACTTAACATATATGCACCAAGTGGTATAGTGTCCAAATTCCGAGAGGAGAAGCTTAGAAAATTAGAGGAAGAAATAGATAGCAAAACTATACTAGTGGGGGGGTCTTAATCTTCCTCTCTCAGAACACAATAAATCTAACCTCAAAATAAACAAGAAATAAGTTAAGGAGGTGAACAGAATTTTAGAGAGGCTAAAAATGATAGATTTCTGGAGACAACTGAAAGGGGTTAAAAGAATATACCTTCATCTCAGTAGTACATGGAAAATAAAAAAAAAAATTTGACCACGTACTAGGGCATAAAAACCTTAAAATTTAGTGCAGAAAGGCATAAATATTAAATTCATCATTCTCAGACCATGATGCAATAAAAATCATATGCAGTAAAGGGCCATGGAAAGATAGATTAAAAACTAATTGGAAAAGAAACAATTTATTCATAAAGAATGAGGGGGTCAAACAAGAAACTATAGAAGTAATCTGTAACTTCATTCAAGAGAATGACAATAATGAGACAATATACCAAAATTTGTGGGATGCGGCAAAGGCAGTTCTTATAGGAAGTTTTATATCCCTGAGTGCATACATGAATAAATTAGGGAAAAGGGAGGTCAATGAATTCGGCATACACTTTAAAAAGCTAGAAAAAGAACAAATTGAAAATCCCCAATTAAGTACTAAATTAGAAATACTGAAAACCAAAGGAGAGATTAATAAAATTGATATTAAGAAAATTATTGAATTAATAAATAAAAATAGGAGCTGGTATTATGATAAAAAAAAACAATGGAATTGATAAACCCTTAGTCAATATGATAAAAAAAGAAAGAAGAAAATCAAATTATGAGTACCAAAAATGAAAAGGGTGAATCTGCTTCAAAAGAAGAGGAAATAAAAACAATAATTAGGAATTATTTGGCCAAATTTTATGGCACATAAATGTGACAATCTTAGTGAAATTTATGAATATTTACAAAAATATAACTTGACCAGATTAAAATAACTGACCTGGAAAACAGATCCAGGAGAGATAATCTGAGAATCATAGGCCTACCAGAAAACCATGATGAAAAAAATGAGCCTGGACAACTTTCTCCAAGAGATCATTCATGAAAACTGCCCTGAGATACTAGAAGCTGAGGGCAAAATAGAAATCGAGAGAATCCAACGGACATATGCTGAAAGAGATCCCAAATTGAAAAGTCCTCAAAATGTTGTGACCAAACTTCAGAACTAGCATGTAAAAGAGAAAATATTTCAAGTGGCCAGAAAGAAACAATTCAAATATTGATGGTCTGCAGTGAGGATCACACAGGATTTGGCAGCCTCTACATTGAAAGATTGGAGGCAGTGGATTACAATTTTCTGGAAGGCAAAAGAGCTTGGGTTACAACCAAGGACCACATACCCAGCGAGATTGAGCATATTCTTGCAGGCAAAAACATGGTCATTCAATGATATAACTGAGTTCCTGACCTTCCAGATGAAAAAGCCAGAGCTCAATGGAAAATTCAACCTCCAATTATGAGATCCAAGAGTGACATAGAGTGGTAAACACACACACACACACACACACACACACACACACACACAGCTATTTAATAAGTGAAAATTGTTTATAGACAATTAGAGGGTATGAGTATAAAATACACAAAATGACAATTTAAAAAATATTTTATTTATTTATTTTTCATTTTTCTATTTTTCAAATGCTTTATTAACTTCTGATTTACATCATCCATTTCCACCAAATTTTGAGTTACAGATTTTCTCCACATTTTTCCCCTACCAACGACCCCAAAATAGCAGTCCCATAGGATATCCCCTCCTCCAATTTGCTTTCAACCATATTTTTTCCCATACCCCTTTCGAATTTTCCAGTGGATCTCTATGCCCCAGTGCTGTATATCTTATTTACCAATTACATATAAACTAGTATTAATAATAGTATATATATATTTTAAAATTTTATTTTAAAACTTTGAATTACAGATTCATTTCCTTCCTCCCTTGTCACCCACCCTTACTGGGAAGATAAGCAGTTCAGTATAGGTTGAACATGTATGACTAATGCAAAATAATAACATAGTAGATATATTGTGAAAGACTGACTATATTTCCCTACCTCCTATCCCACCTCCCACTTGTTCTATTCTCTACTTTGATCCTGTCCCTTTTCAAAAGTGGGTGCTTCCAAATTCCCCCCCCCAGGCTGCCCTACCATCCATCATCCCCCCACTCATCCCCTTCCCCCCTAATCTCCTGGAGGGTGAGATACCTTATTTAGTGTGTATTTCACTCCCTCCTCAAGCCAAATGCAATGGGAATAATGTTGACCCATTCCCTTTTGCCTTCCTATTCTTCCCCTTCATTGTAACCATTTTCCCTTGCCTCTTCTATATGAGATAGTATACCCCATTCTGTCTCTCCCCACCTCCCCTCTTTATATTCCTCTTACCTCTTAATTTTATTTTTAAGTATCATACCTTCCTGTTAAATTGGTTCTGTGCCCTCTATCTGTGTATACATGTAAACATATATACACACATTCACATATGTATTCATATGCCCATATACCCTCATAAATAGACATATATATACATATACAAATTTCTATTCCCGTCAACTACTGAGAAAAGTTTCATCTGTTACAATTATTGTGTTTTCCATGTAGGAATATTAATAGTTCAATTTTGATAAGTTTCTTATGATTTGTTTTCCCTGTTTATGTTCTCATACTTCTCTTGCTTCTTGTATCTGAATGTCAAATTTTCTATTCAACTCTGGTTTTTTCAGCAAGAATGCTTGAAAGTCCTCTATTCCACTGAATGAGCATATTTTCCACTGAAATATGATACTCAGTTTTGCTTGGTAAGTGACTCTTTGTTTTAATCCCAGCTCCTTTGACCTCTGGAATATCATATTCCAAGTTCAGTGTAAAAGCTTCCAGATCCTGGGTTATCCTGATTGTGTTTCCCCAATATTCAAAATGTTTCTTCCTGGCTGCTTGTAATATTCTCTCATTAATCTGGGAATTACAGAACCTGGCTATAATATTCCTAGGAGTTCTCTTTTTGGGATCATTTTCAGGAAGTGATAGGTGGATTCTTTCAACTCCATTTTGCCCTCTGGTTCTAAAATATCAGGGCAGTTTTCTTTGAGAACTTTCTGGAGGATGATTTCTAGGTTCTTACTTTGATCATGGCTTTCAGGTAGTCCAATAATTTTTAAATTATCTCTCCTGGATATATTTTCAAGGTCAGTGGTTTTTCCCATGAGATATTTCACATTGCCTTCTATTCTTTCATTTGTTTGGATCTGTTTAATAGCATCTTGATTTCTCATAAAGTCATGTAATGGGAATGTAAATTTGTAAGATCTTTCTGCCCCTAGGCTAAAGTGCACCTGGATCCTGGGGTGGGTGGCTTGTTTTTGAGTAGATACTTTTTGATTGGCCACAGGGTCAATAAGGTTGTTACATTCTCTGAGCCAGGAGAAGGCTATATAAGCCCTGATGTGTACCTTTGTTTGGGGGCTCACTTTGGGAAGTGTTTTGTGATTTGATCAGATGAAACTTTGGGAAGCTGTTGTTGAGAGCCCCCCCACCCCCACCCCCACCCCCACCCCCGGCTTTGAAAAACCCAGATGGTGATTTAGTATGGATGTAATGGTTGGACAATTTGGAAATCTGTCTACTTGATTTGTTTCTCTGTCTTGATAATTCTGTCTGTATATTCTGAAGTTCAGGGTGCTGACCTTTTCCCCCTGAACTAGGTAAATGATACATATTTGAGTGATTAAAGTAAGCTTGTTAACCCATTTTGAGTTTCTTTCCTTTATCAAAGCAGATCCAAGAACCTGTGTTGGCAGCAAACCCTGGGGACACTTGGGGTGCTTGCTGCTACAAAATGACATCACGAACAGGATCTGCAGAGTAAAAGGAAAGTGTGGGGGCTGGGATAATTGTTTGTTTCCCAGTTGTGGTAGCTGTGATTCTGTGGAGCCATGGACCAGGAGAGAAGAATTACCTGCATGCAGACTTCCCTGAGCTGAGAGCAGGAATGGTGAGCTGCTTGTATTAGGACCTGGGCAGAAGCCAGGAGCGGCAGCCACCTGCGGGAGGAGAAGGAACCCAGGAGTTTGGAATTCAGCCACAGGAAAAGATGAGAACTGAGCAGCAAAGCAGCGGCATTGAATGTGTTTCCTTGCTGCATCCCACAACTTGGGACCCAGGGGGAGGATGGACTTGTGACTATGGTGGGTGGGATGAAGTGCCTTGGACTCCCAAGGACCCAACCTAGTTGGTTTTGTTGCCCATCCCCCTATCTGTACTTGGAAGCAGGGGCTGGAGCTGTGTGAGGGGAAGAACACCCCCTCCTCCCAAGACAACTTTATTTGGGCTCTTGTTTTGAATTGAGGCGATAATGCAATGTACTTTGTATTTGTTTAAGGCCCAGTGGCCACATTGGTAACTTTAGTTTTATATCTTGAAAATGTGATCTAAGAGATGTTTAGTGCTAATTCAAAACTAAATTGACTATGCTATGGGCATGAAAGATCTTGGGGCCGAATGTAATGGGAATGTAAATTTTTAAGATCTTCCCTGCCCCTAGGCTAAAGTGCACCTGGAGCCTGGGGTGGGAGGCTTGTTTTTCAAAAGATACTTTTTGATTGAACAGTGGGTCAATAGGGTTGTTACATTGTCTGAGCCAGGAGAAGGCTATATACCTTTGTGTACCTTTGTTTTGGGGCTCACTTTCAGAAGTGTTCTGTGATTTGATCAGATGAAACTCTGGGAAGGCCTTTGTTGAGAGCCCCACCTCGGCTTTCAAAAACCCAGATGTTGATTTGTTATGGATGTAATGGTTGGGCAGTTTGGAAATCTGTCTACTTGATCTGTTTCTCTGTCTTGATAATTCTGTCTGTATATTCTGAAGTTCGGGGTGCTGACCTTTTTCCCCTGAACTAGGTAAATGATCCATATTTGACTGATTTAAGTAAGCTTGTTAAGCCATTTTGAATTGCTTTCCTCTATCTAAGATCTAAGAACCTGTGTTGGCAGCCACCCTGGGAATGCTGGGGTGCTTACTGAAACAAGTCATTAGCTTCTATTTCCTCCAATATAATTATGAAGCAATTATTCTCCTCATTGAGCTTTTGAGATTCTTTTTCCATCTGGCATATTCAGCTTTTTAAGGCATTCTTCTCCTCATTGCCTTTTTGAGCCTCTTTTGCCATTTGAGTTAGTCTACTTTTTAAGGTATGATTTTCCTCAGTCAGGGTGTTGACTCTCATTTCATAATTTTCTTGCATCATTCTCATTTCTCTTCCCAATATTTCCTCCACTTCTCTTACCTGCTTCTTAAGGTCCTCTATGGCCTATAACCAGCTCATATTTTCCTTTGAAGCTTTTGGTGCTAGAGTTCGGACTTCACTGTCTTCCTCTTGTTCCATGCTTTGCTCCTTTTTGTCTGCAAAATAGGAGACAAATGTTGGAATCTTCTGTCTGCTTTGTTTCCTTTGCCTGGTCATGTTGCCCCTCAGTCACTCAATTCCTGGGCTTTTTGCCACAATAGGACGCTTCCACCAGACAGGGGAGCATTCATCCCAAACACTGGGGTTTTCTCAGCTGCCAGAGGTATTAGATGGGTCCTCTCTCTGAGGTCTCCCCACTCTCTGGCAAGATGGACATACACCCCAGGACCTCCACCCTAGACTGCAATTAAGATCCAAGAAGGTTAAAGCAAGAGCCATTACCCCTCAGACTGGTGCTTGGTCCCCCTACACTCTGCAGGCCAGGAGCTGAAGCTGCCACATGGCCCTGGCTGGCTGTGCTAGCTTCTCAGTGGCTTCTCGCCCCAAGGGTCAAAAGCCATGCACTACTACTTACTGTGTCCCAAAGTCTAGACTGCACTGACGTCTCAATTTGTCCTTTACATCTATGCCAGAGGCTGGTCAGGCCCACCCTGAGGCTAAAGTCTTCGTGTGGGGCTGGGCTCAGCTCCCAGAGCACTATGCTGGCTGATTCCTGCTGGCCTGCCAGGCTGTCCTCAGTGGGAGGTTAGCTTCTCTGTGTCATTTTGTGGGTTCTGGAGCTCCAAAGTTTGTTCAGAGTCCCCTTTTTACATGGATTGGGGAAGGTGGAATCTGGAGCAGCTGGGAGGTCCTGCTTCTACTCCGCCATCTTGACTCCACCTTCCATAAAAAAAAAAATCTTAATAAGAGCAACAAAGGGACTGCAATGTTAGAGGAGGAACGAATGAAGTGGAAAAGGGTAAATCATGCCAAAAAACGATGCATTAAGTCAATATTGCAGAGGAAAAGAAGGGAGGGAGTTGAGAATTATATGAGCTTTTCCCTCATTGGTTCTGGTGCTAGGAGGGAATAACAACCAGTTAAGCATAGGACTCTATGGAGAAGAAATGCAAAAAGTATAATTTTAGAGGGAAAGAGAGGAGGGAGAGGAGCTTTGCATGAGATTTGTTCCTGTCACTCTTGGTGCGAAGAAGAAACATATTTCATTAAGTATAAAAATATCGTACAGGCAGTAGGAGGGGGAAAGTGCTACAAAAGGGTGGGGGGTGGTTAGTAGGGAGGGAAGAAGTAATGGGGAAGGGGAGGAAAAGGGAGGGGGCTGATAAGGGAATATTGAAGGAGGCAGTGGTCAAAATGAAAACTATTAAGAGGGGAAAGGAGAAGGGGGAAAATATGAGCATTAACAGGGGAGGGAATAAGATGGAGGGAAAGAAACAGATAACAATCACAACTGTAAAAGTGCATTGAATGAACTCTCCCATAAAACAGAAATGGATAGCAGAATGGATTAGAAATCACAATCCTAAAATATGCTGTTTACAAGAAACACATCTGAAACAGAAGGATACACACAAGGTAAAGGTAAAAGGCTGCTAAAAAACACAATATATCCTGCCTCAGCTAAAGTAAAAAAAAGAAAGCAGGGCTAGCAATCCTTATCTCAGACAAAGAAAAAGCAAAAATTCATCTAATTAAAAGAGATAAGGAAGTAAACTATATCCTGCTAAAAGGCACCATCAAGAATGAAGCAATATCATTACTTAACATATATGCATCAAGTGGTATAGCATCCAAATTCCTAGAGGAGAAGGCAAAGGAATTAGAAGAAGAAATAGATAGCAAAATTACACTAGTGGGAGACCTTAATCTCCCCCTCTCTGAACTTGATAAATCCAACATCAAAATAAACAAGAAAGAATATAAGGAGGTGAATGGAATTTTAGAGAGGATAGGTATGACAGATCTCTGGAGAAAACTGAATGGGCATAAAAAAGAATATACTTTCTTCTCAGCAGTACATGGCACATACTCAAAAATTTACCATGTTCTAGGGCATAAAACGTCACAATTCTATGCAGTAAGACAGAAATATTAAATGCATCCTCCTCAGATCGTAATTCAATAAAAATGATATGCAATAACGGGCCATGGAATGAGAGACTAAAAATTAATTGGAAATTTAAAAATTTAATCCTAAAGAATGAATGGGTCAAACAAGAAATTATAGAAACAATCAGTACCTTTATTCAAGAGAATGATAATATTGAGACAACATACCAAAATTTTTGGGATGCATTAAAGGCAGTTCTTAGGGGAAGTTTTATGTCCCTGAGTGCATTCATGACTAAATTAGAGAAAAGGGAGGTCAACAAACTGGTCATGCAATTGAAATACCTAGAAAAAGAACAAATTCAAAATCCCCAATTAAATATTATATTAGAAATATTGAAAACCAAAGGAGACATTAATAAAATTGAAATTAAAAAACTATTGAATGAATAAATAAAACTAAGAGCTGGTTTTATGAAAAAAAAACAAATAAAATTGATAGACCTTTAGTCAATATGTTAAAAAAAAAAGAAAGATGATAACAAAATTATGAGTATCAAAAATGAAAAGGGTCAATCTACCTCTAATGAAGAGGAAATCAAAACAATAATTAGGAATTATTTTTCCCAATTGTATGCACATAAATTTGACAATCTTAGGTAAATGGATGAATATTTGCAAAAATACAAGTTGCCCAGATTAACTGAAGAGGAAGTAAATTACTTAACTCACCCCATCTCAGAAAAAGAAATTGAACAAGCCATCAGTGAACTCCCTAGGAAAAAATCTCCAGGGCCAGATGGATTTACTAGTGAATTCTATTAAAGATTTAAAGAACAATTGATTACAATACTCTACAAAGTATTTGGGAAAATTAGTGAAGAAGGAGCCCTACCAAATTCTTTTTATGACACAAATATGGTACTGATACCTATATCAGGAAGAGATAAAACAGAGAAAGAAAATTATAGACCAATCTCCCTCATGAATATAGATGCAAAACATTTATATAAAATATTAGCAAAAGGACTACAGCAGATTATTTCAAGAACAATATACTTTGATCAGGTAGGATTTATTCGAGGAATTCAAGCTTGGTTTAATATTAGGACATTCATCAGTATAATTGATCATATCAATAAAACTGACAGAAAGCACATTATCATCTCAATAGATGCAGAAAAGGCTTTTGACAAAATACAACATCCATTTCTATTAAAAACACTAGAAAGTATAGGAATAAATTGAGCCTTCCTTAAAATAATAGGTAGCATCTTTTTAAAACCATCAGCAACTATTATATGTAATGGGGAGAAGCTAGAAGCATTTCCCATAAGAAAGGTGTGAAACAAGGGTGTCCATTATCACCCCTCTTACTCAATCTGGTACTTGAAATGTTAGCAGTAGCAATTAGAGAAGAAAAAGAAATCAAAGGAATCAAATTAGGCAAAGAAGAGACCAAGTCATCACTCTTTGCAGATGATATGATGATACGACTTAGACAGTCATAGAGAATCAATTAAAAAGAAACTACTTGAGATAAATAAATTTTTGCAAAGTTGCTGGATATAAAATAAACCTGCATAAATCCTTGGCATTCTTGTAAATTTCTAATGAAATCCAACAACAAGAGATAGAAAGAGAAATCTCATTTAATGTTACTGTAGACATTATAAAATATTTGGGAATCTACCTCCAAAAACAAACCCAGGACCTATATGAACACAACTACAAAACACTGTTCACAGAAATAAAGTCAGATCTAACCTATTGGAAAAACATCAATTGCTTGTGGCTGGGTAGATCTAATATAATAAAAATGATAATTTTACCTAATTTAAATTACATATTTAGTGCCATACTAATCAATTTACCCAAAAATCACTATATAGAACTAGAAAAAAAATAGTAACATAATTAATTTGGAAGAAAAAAGGTCCAGAATATCAAGGGAATTAATGAAAAGAAATGCTAGGGATGGTGGCCTAGTTATACCAGATTTTAATCTGTATCATAAAGCAGCAGTCATCAAAACTACTTGGTACTGGCTGAGGAATAGATCAGTGGATCAATGGAGTAGATTGGGAACATGAGACTCAGCAGTAAATGACTATAGTAATACCCTGTTTGATAAACCCAAAGATCCCATTTTGGGGGATAAGAACTCGCTATTTCACAAAAACTGCTGGGAAAACTAGAATATAGTAGGGCAGAAACTGGGTATAGTCCCCTATCTAACACCTTATGCCAAAATCAAATCTAAATGGGTTCATGATCTAGGTATAAAGGCTGATACTGTAAGCAATCTGGGAAAGCAAGGAATAATTTACCTGTCAGATTTATGGAGAGGGGAAGACTTCATGACCAAAAAAGCATTAGAGAGCATTATAAAATGCAAAATGGATAATTTTGATTATATGAAATTGAAAAGCTTCTGTACAAACAAAGCTGATGAAATCAAGATTAAGAGGGAAGTAAAAAATTGGGAAAGAATTTTTTTTAATGCAATTCGGGTTAAGCAACTTGCTCAAGGTTACACGGCCAAATATTTCTGGGTGTGGTGCTAAGTATCTGAGCTTGGATTTGATCCCCAGGTCATCCCGACACTGGGGCTGGTGCTCTTATTCACTGTGCCACCTGGCCACCCCTAAGCAATTGGGGTTAAGTAACTTGCTCAAGGTTACAGGGCCAGGTGTTTCTGGGTGGGTGTTAAGTGTCTGAGCCTGGATTTGATCCCCAGGTCATCCTGACCCTGCAGCCGGGACTGCTCTGACTCGCTGTGCTACCTGGTCACCCTGGGAAAGAATTTTTACAAACAATGTCTCTGATAAAGGCATCATTTCTAAAATATACAGAGAATTGAGAAAAATCTATAAGAATACAAGTCATTCCCCAATTAATAAATGGTCAAAGCATGAGAACATGCAGTTTTCAAATGAAGAAATTAAAGATATCTATAAGAATATGAAAAAATTCTCTAAATCACTATTGGTTAGAGAAATGCCAATCAAAATAACTCTGAGGTACCACATCTCACCAGTCAGATTGGCTAATATGAGAAAAGAGGAAAATGACAAATTCTGGAGAGGATTTGGACAAATCGAAAAATCAGTGTGTTGTTGGTAGAGTTGTGAACTGATTCAACATTCTGGAGAGCAATCTGGAGCTATGCCCAAAGGGCAATAAGTAAATTCATACCTTTTGACCCAAAAATACCACTTCTAGTGTTGTATCCCAAAGATATCATAGAAGTGGGAGGAAGACACATATGCACAAAAATAATTATAGCAGCTCTTTTTATGGTGGCAAAGAATTGGAAGTTAAGGGGTTACCCATCAACTGGGGAATGGCTAAACAAGTTGTAGTATATGAAAGTAATGGAATACTATTGAGCCATAAGAAATGAGGAACATATGGACTTCATATTTACCTGGAGAGGCTTATTCAAACTGATGTTGAGTGAGAAGAGCAGAACCAGGAGAAATTTGTACACAATTACAGAAACCACATATGTGTGATGACCAACTTTAACAGACTGGACTCTTCTCAGCAATGCAGGGTTATAAGTCAACTCCAAAAGTCTCATTGGAGAGAGATGCCTACATTCAGAAAAAAAGAAAAACCAGAAAGAACAGAGTTTGAATGCAGATCAAAGCAAACTACCTGCTCTCTGTCTTTTTCTTGTTTGGTTTTGTCTCCTCTTTCCCATTGTTCATTCCATCAATACAATCCTTCTTCATAACCTGACTAATGTTTAATGTGAAAGTATTTGCGGATCCTATACTTGATTGTATACCTCCATGGCGGGTGGGGAATTCAGGGAGGGGGAGAAATTTGAAACTCAAGGAATTGTAGAACTGAATCTTGTAAACTAAAAGTAAACAAATTAATGAAGACCAAAATTTTTTTAATTAATTAATTTTAAAAATAAAAAAAGAAAAGAAGCAGGAAATTTGTAAAAAAACAACAACAACAACAACAAAAAACAGAAAATCCAGTCCCAAAACCAGAACGTGAAATTCATTACAATAACCATGAAGTTGGTACAAATAACCCATGCTGCACAACAACATTCCCAAGCATTCCAAAGCCTCCCCTCCATCAGGCCTTTAAAACAAAACAGGTTCCCTGAAGCAAGAATGCCCCTCTCACACTTGCTCTAGCTGCTGAGCCTCCATGCTGCTTCCTCCTGGCAGTTCAGGGTCTCTCTTAGCTTGTGCTCAGCTTTTTATTCTGGTCATTAACTCCTCCCTGTTCTGCCCCTTCCTGTTGCATCACCAAGTTCATCCCACTATGGGATTCATGCCTTCTGTTTCTTAACAAAGACTTGATATAATCAAGGGCAAGGTTCAACTGAAACAAGGTGCTAAGTACTTTTTTGTTTGCCATTACAAGGGGCAGGGAAGATCTTCAAATCCCCATTACAATTACAGACAATCACTTGTATTCACTTCCATTTTTTTTGTGCAAACATTTTGACTGTTGCTGAGGAAGGTGGTAGGGAGTGCCGTCCCTTCCCCTTACCTCCATTTTCAGAAAAAATTGAAGGAGATTTATAAGAAACCTAAGCAACATGCTTGAAGGAGAGAAATTAAGGATAAGAGAGCAATTTGCTTCTCCTATTAAGCCTACTGAGTGTGAAACATTTCTTGTTCAGTTGGCATAGCCTTAGGAATGGGAAATGAGAGAGAAAGAAAGAAAAGAAAGAAAAAAGAAAGGAAGAAAGGAAGGAAGGAAGGAAGGAAGGAAGGAAGGAAGGAAGGAAGGAAGGAAGGAAGGAAGGAAGGAAGGAGGGAAGGAAGGAAGGAAGGAGGGAAGGGGGGAAGGAAGGAGAGAAGGAAGGAGAAAGGGAGGGAGAAGGAAGGGAGGGAGAAGGAAGGGAGGGAGAGAGAGAGAGAAAGAGAGGGAGAGAGAGAGAATATGCAAACCACTATGTAAAAGCAACCTACCTAAAGGAGAAATCAAAAATAAAATCAACAGAGGGAAGACACCAAAATAAGGGGGGGCCAGGAATAGTAGAAGGTTTCATTTTAATTGTGTTTTGAAGGAAGCCAGGAAATCCAGGAAGTGAAGATGAAGAAGGGGGGAGACCATTACAAGCATAAGAGAGAGTCAGTGAAAACACCCAGAGTTAGGAAATGGAGTCTCTTATTTGTGGAACAACAAAGAGGCTCAGTATTACTGTAAGAAAATGTGTAGGAGAAAGAAGGGAATGTAAATTGGAAGAAGACTGGAAAGGTATGAAGGGGCAGGTTATATAAAAGAGAAGTTTTTATATTTAATCCTGGAGGTGACTGGAAGCCAACTGTAGAAACATCTCTCAAAAGAAAGAACTGTAACACCCAAGTTATTCAGGGGAAAAATATAGCAGAGAAAGACATGCATTCTAATTGAATTAATGACACATGAGAGTTAGAAAGTATTTGCCATAATCTTGGGACTTAATCTTTCCAATTATTGAAACAGAAACAGAAGCATTAGATTCTTCACTGAAAATGCAGTTGAGATGTAGATGTAGTTACTTAACAATGCAGCACAGGCTGAAATTCAAGTAAGAAAATAATTGAAGTT
This sequence comes from Petaurus breviceps papuanus, assembly GCF_028583685.1. Taxonomy (NCBI): domain Eukaryota; kingdom Metazoa; phylum Chordata; class Mammalia; order Diprotodontia; family Petauridae; genus Petaurus; species Petaurus breviceps. The sequence goes on from NW_027187244.1 coordinate 2,896,217, forward strand.
GTATCAGTGGAAGCTCTCTGACCTCAAGGAAATGAAATATGGGAGAGGATGGGGGGGGGGACAGTGACAAGTTCACCCTTCCCTACATATAATTGGGCTCTGTGCCCCTCTTGGATTCTCTAAGAATATCTAGTCACAATCCCTAGTGATTCTATCAGCCAGAGCTACATAGTAGGGCTGGCCCTTAATTTGGGCATAACGAGTCTCTGAGTGTATCAAGGCTTAACCAAAATATGTTCTCCACTGACTGCCTGAAATTCTTACCTTAAAATCATGCCATTGGATTGTTTGTCATAGTGAGTTTGTGTTAAATTTAAAAATAAATCAAAATGGGAAATGAGTTTGGGTTATTGAAAGAAACCAAGATTTAGAGGCAAAGGTCCGTAGTTTGAATTCCTTCCCTGACACCATCTGATTGTGTCACATAAAATGAGTAACTTACCCCTCAGTTTCAGTTTTCTCATCTAGAAAATGTGAATAATAAGATTCACAATGCCTATGTCAAAGGATTATTTTGAGGAACACGTTTCATAAACTTCAAAGTGATATGTCAATATGAAAATATACTTTAAAGTTCTTATAACATTAAGAGAAAGCAATGGGTACCTTGGGTATCAGCTCTGTGGGTTTGGACTCCACTTAACATGATAATCCCCATGCATGAGGTTCCCTCTCATGCCCCCCTTTCCAACTTCCTTTTGTTTGTCTTATTCCATCAGATTGTAATATCCTTAAGGCTAAAAAATAAATGTTTATTCAATTGAATTATGAAATTGAAATATATATGTAGTCTTGTGGGAAATATACTAGATCTGGAATCAAAAGACATGGATATGAGTCACACCTATGCCACTTATTAGTCACGTAGTCTTTTTTTTTTTAAGCAATCAGGGTTAAGTAACTTGCTCAAGATTACATGGCCAGTTATTTCTGGGTGTGGTGCTAAGTATCTGAGCCCGGATTTGATCCCGGGTCATCCCGACATGGGAGCCGGTGCTCTTACTTGCTGAGCCACCTGGCCTCCCCTAACCAATTGGGGCTAAGTAACTTGCTCAAAGTTACACGACCTGGTGTTTCTGGGTGGGTGTTAAGTGCCTAAGCCCAGATTCGATCCCCAGGTCATCCCAACACTGGAGCCGATGCTCTTACTCGCTGTGCTACCTGGCTGCCCCAGTCACATAGTCTTGCAAAAAGCACCAGCATCTTTCAACCTCATTTATCTCCTTTAAAAATGGAAATAATAGAACTTGAGAGTTGAAAGGGACCTTAATCAACATCTTGTTCAAGCCCCCACTTCAAAGAAAAGAAAACATACCTGCTCTGACTCATTTAAGACTTGTTCAGGAAGATCAAATGAAATCTTGAGGTTTCTAAGTTTTCAAGAGCTTAATAAGTGTTACAAACATTACTGCTACTATCATGCTGGATTCCAAAGCACCCGAGGAAGACCTTCTTGGTCCTCTAAGCAGTATTTAGAGGAACAGTTGTAGGTTTGAGAAATCAAAACTGGAGATGCCATTTGAAACAGTGAAAGTCATAGAGAAGTTGAGATTAGAGATCCATTTAAAAATAAGATAATTGCAAAGGACTGGGTGATACCAGTTTTCTGAGTACCTAGACAGCAAGGAGCTACAGTAGGGTGTCTGTATTCTTAGGAAATTACCAAGAAAGGAGCAGGGAGTTGCTAAAGATAAACCAGCGATTGTAGCCAATCAAATCAATAAATATTTATTAAGCACTTTCTGTGCACCATACATTGTATTAAACACAGGGAATACAAACAGTGAAGTAAAAAGAAAAAACACAAAACAAAACACAATGTGCTTAAGAAGCTCATAGTCTAATGAGGGAGACAAACAACTTTTCTAACTTGGTTTCAAGCTTGCACTGGTTAGAAAGTCGACACCAATCTATATTACTGCCTGGCATAGTTCTAAAAGATAAAGAGGCCACACATGCTTTCTCTTTCCTAGAACCCAGTGTTGAGTGGAAAAAAAATCAGCTTGCTACCCTATGTGGTCCCAAATGTAGAGCATTTCCTTTGAGAGAGACGATAAAGGGGCCCATTAAAAAGACATACGGTAAGGGGCATTAGGCCTATCATATCATAAGTTTGATGGCAGATAGTTAGATCCAGCTTGTGCTGGCTTTGATATTACATTGTGCACTTAAAGTCTATTTTTGATCATTTACAAGGAAAAGAAAACTCCCAAATCAAAAATGTGTCCATCCCCCTGGGTCACACATCAAAGACTGCAGGCCACTCAGCTTTCTTGTCTATTGCTATACTCCAACACTAAGAGCTTTGGAAATTTTCTGACAAATTACATGGTGAATGAAATATTGACCTCCCAGGGGCTATCCTCAAGGGTAGCAAAAGGAGAATTCCATCAACCTATTACTCTTCTCCATTAAAATTCCTTGGATAGTGGAAAGTTTTGCCGGTCTGACAATGCTACCAATTTCTGATCTATACCATTTAACAGAATTCTATTGAATAGCACAGCATGAAAAGACAGCTGCAGTGCATGTGCTGAAAAAATGCATTGAGAACTATATTATTGGGGACAAAATAGGAAAAACAAACATTTTTTTTAAATTTAAGGAATATTATTTTAGAGGATCAAAAGATCCAGTCATATCCTTAAAATGACTGTACCTGGTTGTGTATCTGTGGCTGTCATCTCACTTTGGTTAAGATTAGTAATTTGTGCATTCTAAACTCACATATCTTTGGACTTTTCAGAATCAGTAGACATTTTGCAAGGAAAAAAAAAGAAGTAACCATTATATAATCCTGCTTTTAGATGACTCTCTTGGTTTTCTTCTTCTACAAAATGGTGTTAAAATAGTCTCTAAATTACTTTCCAGGTCAACAGTTTAAGACATTCGATACAATTCAACTCAATTTAATTCACTTCCATGCCCAAGGAGTTTCATTTTGCAATCAGAAAACAAATGTATGTACTGGAGGCTACTTTTGGTTAACAAGTGTTTTTAATTTGCTTATTTTTAGTTTTCAACATTCATTTCCACAACAAGAGATTGAGTTACAAATTATTTCCCATCTTTCCCCTATCCCCCACCCCAAAATAGCTATCCAACTGAATACCCCTTCCCCCAATCTGTTCTTTCTTATATCCTCCCCCATTTCCCCTCTGACTTTCTAGTAGGGCAAGATGGATTTCTATACCCAGTGTGTGTATATCTTATTTCCCAGGGGCATGTAAAAAACAATTTTTTTTAACATTTGTTTTTAAAACTTTGATTTCCATATTCTTTCCCTTCTTCCCTTGTCACCCACCCCTACTGGGAAGATAAGTGATTCAATATAGATTGTACATGTGTAGTTATGCAAAACGTTTCCATAGTAGATATATTGTGAAAGACTATATTTCCTTCCATCCTATCCCGCCCCCTCACTTATTCTATTTTCAACTTTGACTCTGTCCCTTTTCAGAAGTATTTGCTTCTAACTCCCCTCCCCTCCTGCAATCTGCCCTTCCTTCTATCATCCCCACTCTTATCCCTTTCCCCCCTATTTTCCTGTAGGGTAAGATACCCAAAGGAGTGTGTATGTTATTCCATCCTTAAGGCAAATTCAATGAAAGTAAGGTTGACCCATTCCCTTTCACCTTCCTTCTCCTCCCCTCCATTGTAACAGTTTTCTCTTGCCTCTTTTTTATGAGATAATTTACCCTATTCTATCTCTCCCTATCTCCTTCTCTCATTATATTCCTCTCTCTCCTCTTAATTTTATTTTTTAGATACCATCCCTTCCTATTAAACTAATCCTGTTCCCCCCCTCTGTCTATGTGTACATGTATACACATATTCACACATGTATTTATACACACATACACTCTCCTATATATATACACATATATTCCCTTCAACTATCCTTATACTGAGAAAAGCCTCATGAGTTACAATTATAGTTTTTACACATAGGAATGTAAATAGTTCAACTTTAATAAGTTCCTTATGATTTCTTTTTTCTGTTTATCTTTTCATGCTTCTATTGCTTCTTGTATTTGAAAGTCAAATTTTCTGTTCAGCTCTGTTTTTTTTTTCATCATGAATACTTGAAATTCCTTTATTTCACTGAATGACCATATTTTCCCCTGAAACATTATACTCACTTTTGCTGGGTAGGTAATTCTTGGTTTTAATCCTAGCTCCTTTGACCTCTGCAATATCATATTTCAAGCCCTTCAATCCCATATTGTAGAAGCTACCAGATCTTGTAGTATCCTGATTGTATTTCCACAATACTCAAATTGTTTCTTCCTGACAGCATGTAATATTTTTTTTTCCTTGACCTGGGAACTCTGGAATCGGGCTGTAATATTCCTAGGAGTTTTATTTTTGGGTCTTTTACAAGAGGCAATTGGTGAATTCTTTCAATTCCTATTTTGCACTCTGGTTCTAAAATATCAGGGCAATTTTGCTTGAGAATTTCTTGAAGAATGATTTCAAGGCTCTTTTTTTTTTATCGTGGCTTCACATAGTCCAATAATTTTAAAATTACCTCTCCTGGATCTATTTTTCCAGGTCAGTGGTTTTTCCAATGAGACATTTCACATTGCCTTCTATTTTTTTTTCATTTGTTTGGATCTGTTTTATAGTATCTTGATTTCTCATAAAGTCATTAGCTTTAAATTGCTCCAATCTAATTTTGAAGAAATCATTCTCTTCAGTAAGTTTTTAAAATTCCTTTTCCATCTGGAAAATTTGGCTTTTTAAGGCATTCTCCTCCTCATTGGATTTTTGGGCCTCTTTTGCCATTTGAGTTAGTCTATTTTTTAAGGTGTTATTTTCTTCAGAATTTTTTTGGGTCTCCTTTAGCAGGCTGTTGACTTGCTTTCATGATTTTCTTGGACCATTCTCATTTCTCTTCCCAATTTATCTTCCACTTCTCTTACTTGATTTTCAAAATCCTTCTTGAGCTCCTCCATGGCCTATAATCAATTCATACTTTTTCTTGGAAGCTTTTGATGTAGGAGTTCTGACTTCATTTTCTTCCTCCTGATCCATGCTTTGATCCTTATTGTTCCCCAAAAAAGGATTCTATGGGATGATAGCACTTTCTTTGCCTGCTCATCTTGCCAGCGAATTACTTGACTTTTGGGCTCTTTACCACCATAGAACTCTGCTTCCAGAACAGAAAGCTTTATCCCAAATTGCTGGGGTTTTCACAAATGTTGTCAGAGTTTTGAGGAGGGCACTCTCTCTACAGACACTACACTGGTACACTGGCATTTCCCACTCTAGGACCACCACCCAAGACAGCAACCCTGATCCAAGCAGGTTAAAGCAAGAGCAATTATCCTCGGAATGGTTGCTTGGCAGCCCTAGCATCTGTAGGCCAGGAGTTCTGGAAGCAGCCACACAGAAGCAGCAGAAGCTACAGCTATCTTGCCTTTCACAACTATCTCCCTGGGGGCAGGGGCTAGAACATGCTCTTAGGTCACCTGGTTTCAACAAAATTCTCCACTGACCTTTTTTTCTCTTTTTGGCGATTATGAGTTGAGAAGTCTGGAAACCGCCACAGCTACCTCACCAGGACTGCTCTTGGCTTCCAGAGCACTTCTATGTATCTTTCTTGCTGGCCTTCCAGGCTGCCTTCAGCAGGAGATTTGTTTTCCTCTGCCACTTTGTGTTTTCTGTAGCTCTAAAATTTGTGTAGAGTGATTTTTTTGCTTGGATTGGAAGTGATTGGAGCAGGAACTCATGCAAGTTTGTGCTTCTACTCCACCAGCTTGGCTCCCTTTCAAAATGTTTATAAACATATAATCAGAACTGGAATTGAGGACTTTGGATCCCAAAAGTCTGTTTTAGAACCTTAAAAGTTTTCTTATATTTAATCATACCTATGCACATGACATTCTAAAATATTAATATACTTTCATTTTACTCAAAAATACATTTAATTTCCCCCCTCCATATATTTATACTGCCTATCTGCACACCTGGAAATCTCTGCTCCTTCACTTATGTATCAGTTTCCCTGACCTTCTTTGAGACTCAGTTCAAATACCACCTGGTGCAAGAAGCCTCTCCTGCCCTACTTTCCCAGTTGATAATGCCTTCTCCTAGAATGTTCTCCGTATATTATGTACTTATCATTTAGATATATAGATATACACATTCTCACCCCTAATTCTCGTTGACATTTGAACTTTTTAAGGATAGACACTTTTTCATATTGTTTTCCCAGTATTTATCATATATACCTAACACATAAAAAGTGCCAAATAAATGCTTGCTGACTAAGCAACTAATCATCCTCCATGTGTGTGTGTGTGTATGTGTGTATACTCTACCTTATTGTACTATACCATGCTGTACCATACATACCATACCATACTATGCTATACTATGCTATGCTATACTATAATGTAATATAACACAACATAATGAAATATAATATATAATATTACTTTATATTACATTATATCATATCATATTCTATTCTATTCTAATCTATTATCCTCATTTTACATTAAGCAAACTGGAGCAAACAGAGGTCAAATGACTTGACCAATGTAACATTTACTGTCTGAGGCTGAATTTGTACTCAGATGTTCCTGACTCCAGGTCCAGTGTTCTCTACTGTGACACCTAGCTGCCTCTGTGTGTATATGAATAGATGCATGTTCCTATTATATACATACACATGTTTATGTACATAAATAGCCATGTATGTATATGTAACTATGCATACGCACACATATATGCTATAGAAGGAAAATAGTACTAAACTTGGAGACAGGAAACCTTGGCTTCGGTTGGGACTTTTTCTACAAACTAGCTATGTGACCTTGAACAAATTACCTACTTTCCCTGAGTTTCATTTGCCTTCTCTGTAAAATGATGTACAGATAAACTTAATGTTCTTTTAAGCTCTAAATCTACAAATTTATCACTGTAGGCTGCAAATTGGAAGAAAGTTGTTTCCATGGTAAGTTGAGTATATCTGAAAAAAATAAGTTCATTCGTTTAGAAAAAGGGGAACCTGTTTATTTTTCATGTTACAGAGAATACTGACTGGGGCATTGAATAAAATCAACAAGAAATAGGATTCTTCAGAGAAGAAACCCTTGACATTTTTTGCCTCAAATTCTAAATATGAAGAGATAACTTATTTCCTATAATTTATTGACTGCCTATGCAAGTGGAAATCAATAAAAATTCAAGTGAATAATAAAGTGGGAAAAATTAAATGTGTACAATGAGTTTTGGAAAGTATATACTGGCATGAGCTCAAATAAAGTCATGTGTTCAAGTTGTCAGATGCTTTTTCCCTCTTTTGTTGACAATATTTACCTATATGAATAATTCAGAATAGATTAAGATATCCTTAAAAGACCAAAGGAACAATACTTCAAAGATTCAAAAATCTATTTGTCCCTCCTTCTCTCCTTTTTTCCTCCCTCCCTTCTTTCCTCACCTCTTTTCCCTCTCTTCCCCCCTCACTTTTCCTCATTCTTCTCCTTCTTCTTCTCTCTTACCTAGGATTTCATTTGGTATAGGGTTGTACCAGGGAGAAAACTCTCTCTACCAAAGGAAATAATTAACCAACTTCGAGTTTATAGTCTTAGAGTAGTCTGGGACCACTGAGGGATTAATGAGTTGCTCAAGGTCAAAATCCAACATGTGTCATAGGTAGAAATTAAACCTAAGTGTTCCTGTCTCCCAGGTCAACCCTCTAGCCCTACAGCACAATGGTGGAGAAAGTACTCATAATTTAATCCTTCCAGTAACATTGAAAGAGAAATGTTTGAGAAAAAATGAATTTGTAGGCATGAATATAGGCCTTAATCAAAACTTTATGGGTGCCTCCAAGGTTCTATTTAAAAGCTCTTGCCCCTTTTGTGAGTTGGTTGGAACTCTATTTTTCTTTTGCTACTCCAATAAAAAAGTTACTCTCAGCCAGAAGAAGTGTTCCCTTCAACCAGGGACTAAATGAGGCTCTTTTGCTCTCCTTCCTAGCAAGGTGTAGCAGCAAGCACCCCAGCATCCCCAGGGTGGCTGCCAACACAGGTTTTTAGATCTGCTTTTCTAAAGGAAAGCAACTCAAAATGGGTTAACAAACTTACTTTAATCAATTAAACATATATCTAGTTAAGGGGAAAAAGGTCAGCACAACGAACTTCAGGGTATATAGACAGAAGTTATAAGACAGAGAAACAGATCAAATAGGCTTCCAAATTGTCCAACCATTACATCCATACCAAATCACAGTTACCAGAGAGGGAAGCATCAGCATCTGGGTTTTCAAAGCCAGGGGGCTCTCAATAGCTGCCCAGAGTCTCATCTGGTCAAATCACACAACACTTCTCAAACTGAGCCTCAAAGCAAAGCCTCCCATCAGGGCTTATATAGCCTTCTCCTGGCTCAGAGAATGTAACAACCCTTTTTATCCAATGTCCAATCACAAAGGACCAAGGTGTGGGGATTCCTGAAAAACAAGCTTCCCACCACAGGCTACAAGTGCACTTAACCCATGGGCAGGGAAGATCTTAAAATTTCTATTTCTAAAAAATTTCCATTCCTATAACACAAGGGCAAAGGGAGACACTTGAAAACCAATGATAAATAAATTTCTAAAAGGTCCAATTAAACTCCTGAACATGTAAATGTTTTATTTAATCATCTGCTCTGAGCATTACTTTTGAAATCTCACCAAAAATATTTTTATTGTAAGCTTGCTACCCCAACTCCAAAGTTGCCAAATTTTAGCCAAATTTAAAGAAACAAAGAATTCCACATATCATGCTAGTTATTATTTTATTTCTGTTTCGTGGAGAAGAGAAACTAATGGGGCAGGAAACAGTTATGAATTAATGATTCAAATACTGGAGATGAAGTTAGAATCAATCAACAAATAATTATTATGTACCTATTATGTGCCAAACACTGCTATTCACTGAGCATATAAGGACAAAACTGAACAGTCTCTGATGTCAAGGATCTCAAAGAGCTTACATTCTTTTGTAATGAAAAAAGACCTTTGAGTCATGGAACAAAAGTGGATGACATTGCATAGGTCTTCTTGTTTATCCTTCTCATCTTATTGTTAAGGAAATTGAGGCACAGGGAAATAGTCTTGTCTCTCAGACTTAGCTTCCTCAATTTTAAAAGTAAAGAATTGACCTAAATTACCTGGAAGATTGCTTCCAGCTCTAACTTACAAACTGATTTATATATAGGAGGTAAAATGGAAAAAAATGGCAATTGTTTATATACTTTTATCCAGAATTAGGTTGAAGCATCGGGCAGTTTTGGTTATTTATAAATTCACATATCCAGAGGTATTAGGGAGAACACAAATAAAGGCTTTATACTATTCAAATACCAAAATTTGTTTGGAGTGGTTGCACAAAGCAATATGCAAGAATGTGCCTATGCTAGCCTTTACAATCAAGATTTATTTAAAACCTTATTTCAGATATCTTATAACAGTAGTTTGATGAAGGAGAAAGATTCCTGGACTAAATGTGAACAGACACTTCAAAATGAATTCTGATAAAAAATCTTTATTCGTTTTGTTATTCTTGATAGAGTGCTGGACCTGGAATCAAGAAGACCAGAGTGCAAATAAAAAATCTGACACTTGCTATCTGTATGACCCTGGACAAGTCACTTAACCTCTGTTTGCCTCAATTTCCTCAAATGTAAAATGGAGATAATAACATTACCTATCTCAAAGGATTTTTGTGATGACAAAATGAGATGATATATACTAAAAAGTGCTTAACACAGTGACTGGCACATAATAGGCAGTAAAGAAATATTTATGATTTTCCCTTCCCTTTCCTATCTATTTCACAAGACTATTGTGAGAACCAAATGAAATTATAAGTACAATGTGCATAACCAGTTGAAAGTATTATATAAGTGCCATGATAATGTCTTGAAAATTAGAAAAATATTATTTTGTTAAAAAGTTAAAACTCCATAGACTATATTCCCCTATTAAATTAGAACTGCTTTTAATGGAAATTTGTTTATTCCTGGTGAACAAGAAGAAAAGACCACATTTTCCTTTGGGTGAATTCAAGACAATTGTTATCATTTTACCCCAACCAAGATGGTAGAGATTTTAAAGGGGAAACAGCAATTCTGCATACATGTAAAGGATGATACAAACTGTAAGTGACAATATAAATGTCAATTTTAATTTTTCTATAAATTTGGGGAAATCTTTTGTAAATTTCAATTAATCTAAAAGTTCATCATTATTCGTGATGATATTGTAATATTCAATGATGTTAATGTAATGTAAGCTTTAATATCCACTTTCACTGAGTTTACAGATATTGTTACTTTATATTGAAGAGCCAATGGAATTTGGGAAGTTACTGATTAGCTGTCATCCTCTAAATACTCTTTAAGAAGACTGAAAGTTATAACTGTAAATGTAGAGAGACAGACCATACACAGAAAACAGACAAAGCAGTGAGAGAACCTATTTCTTGAGATAACTGAGTTTAATCAATATCTTTTGAAGTATCACGATGAGAATTATTGAAAAGGAATTTTAATTGGTATCCTGAGGAAAAAGAACAGTGAGACTGCATTTCCAAATGTGGGAAATCAGCTGTTACAATGATGAGCAAAGATAACTTTGTCTATGATCAGTCTCACAGATGATACATAATTATGTTTAGTTTTTTTTCTTTGTTCATTGCACTGCTGATAAATAGTTTAGTCAGTTATCCTGATTCTTATTTAAGTCTAAAATGTTAGGGGGATTTGATAAGCAGAGAGATATGAATAAAATGTTATGGGAAGGAAAATTTTTGTTGATTAAATAAGTAATATTTGGGAAATAGGGTAGGTCTATAATCCTTACTATTGGGGAAGTCTAAGGCTGATGCACCCCTTGAGTTCAGGAATTCTGTGCTGCATTGAGGCTTAATGTATACTAAGTCTAAAACCAGTATGGTGGACTCCATCACTAGGATTCCTAAGGCAGGATAAACCCTACCAGAATAGAGAAACAGAGTGGTGACAGCTACCCTTTCAGCTTGAGGAAAATAGGAAGACCTAGTCTTAAAATATCAACAACAGCAAGATAAAATAAATATAAACTAAAGTGGAGACTCAAAGCTAATTATTTAATGAAAGATGTTGCAATTTTAGAAACTGACAAAGATATATTCAAACTTATCATTTGATGACATTAGAACCTGGAGTGAAAATTAATAATGAAAATGAGTTAAGTAGGTAGCAGATGTATACACATACATAGTGCATTCCCCAAATGATTAAAAAAGTATTACAATATCAATGTAATTCTACTTAAATGCTTTATAAAATGTCATGAAAAGTTCATGATCCCCAGGGGAAAATAAAAAGCTTATGGGAGGCCTCCAAAGTACTTTTTACCTTGTGTGGGTCAATCATATTACCTAGAAACAGATTTAGAGAGAGATGATCACCTAGCTATTCTTTATATGAGGACAGTTGATCCAAAAATCTTTTATAGCTGCAATAATGATGTAGTCATTATTATTCTTAAACCCATTTAACTTGGTTTTTTTTCCAAATATGGATGAGAAACTAGGGACTATCTTTTATGCCAAGCATATTAATTCTCATAAAATTTACACTTACTGATTTTTGTTCAATAGCTATATTAATGACATGATGGTAATTGGAAGAATAGAGAAAGAACATCTGGAGTCAGGACTCTTGGAGGTAGGATGGAATCAAATACTTCCTGTGAAAAGAAGATTCTCTTAGGATTTGAGAGATGTTATCAACAAGATAAGAAGGTGCTTCAGAGGTTTCCTATTTGTAGGGATTATGGACTCTTCAGGATATTTTTAAAAATCATTTCGGTAGAACTCCATCCATTTATATGTGCCTTTTCAATAATTCAAGGAAGGCATGTTTATTTCATTTGTATTTGTGTATATGTAATAAATTGTTATGATATATTATATTCTACATCTGGAAAGGCATAAATTACTTCCTCCATATCCATATACATTTTAATGTAGAAACTCAAAAGGTTTTTTGTTTTTTGTTTTTTTTAATGTCCAAGCAACCACAGCAGTCATGTAGTCTAACCCATGCCTAAATTAAAATTCCCACCATAACAAACCAAGCAAATGGTCATTCAGCATTTTGTTACATAGCTCTCATGAAGGGGAAATCGCTATTTCCTTAATCTGCCAATTATGGATTGGAATGCTTCTAATTCTTAGGAGGTTTTCCATGATATAAAAGTAAAATACAGAATTTGCTTTCTTTTTAAGCAGGGTACTGTCCCCTGCGTTCTTGGTGCCTTACATTTATTAGAATTGCCCCTGCAATATTCTCTTAATTCTCTTCATTCTGTCCTATGTGGGCAAATAATACAAATCTAAACTTCCTCCTCTATAACAACTTTTTGAATAATTGAAGACAGTTCTTATGCCCATATACATGAGCTCTCACATAGATGTATATGAATACAAAACATGTAGACATGTTAGTGTAAAATACACACAAATCCTACATGTATTTTGTAGGATTTATTTACTTATCTGTATATGTGCTGTCTTCCCTAAGAAGGATGTCAAATGCAAACTCCTTGAATGCAGTAACTGATTTGTTCTTGTTCCCTCACTGTATTTATAGCACGAAAGTAGACAAAAATACTTAATAAATGCTTGTTGTTGTATTATTAACTTTATTGAATTAGGTATCCTGAACTATAATTATATATCAGATTATTTCAAATTGAATTGAATTATATATATTGAACTTTGTCTTTCTGAGAAATCCCTTTTCTCCAATAAATTCAAATTAGCTTTCAACTTTAAAGATTTACAAGTTAACAAGTAAAAACTAAAACTAAACATTCATTTTTTCCCCTGCCCATGAAAATATGCCCTTTAAAATTGCACAAGAAAGTGAAATACCCACATTTCAAACTATCTTATGAATTTAACAAGTCCTTCTCTAAATTCCTATTTTGACTTTACATTGTGAAAGTGACTCTGGGTTCTTCAATGTTACTCTAGAAAAGAACAAGGCATGAGAGATAGAGGGGAGCTGTAGCAGTGTCATCTAGAGACATGGATATGCCTGCATTCCAATGACTAAGCTAGTTAAATCCAGAGATATTTCTCAACAGGTTGGTCACAAGGTAATGCCTTTTATACCATAGCAACTTTTGGATATTATTTCGTAATAATAATAATAGTGACGACTATGATAACTAAAATTTGTATAGCTCTCTAAGACTTGTGAAGTACCTTGCATATAGTATTTAATTTAATTTACTAAATTGAAGAGAATGTGTGAAATTCATAATAGTGGGGGTATAATCCACACTGTTGATATTTCAGAAGTATTAAAGCATATTTGTAAGAATACTTGCAAGAGGGAGACAGAGCCAAGATGGTGGAGTAAAAGTGGGGACTTGCTTGAGCTTTACCCCAAACCCTCCAAATACCTGTAAAAATGACTCTAAAAAAATTCTAGAGCTATAGAACTCACAAAATTACAGAGTGAAACACATCCCCAGCCTAAGAGAGACTGGAAGTTTAACAGAAAAGGTATACCACACCAGGTTGGGAGCATAGAATAGTGCTGTGAGCGCCATGTGGGCACAGATGCAGCAGGGGCTGAATCACTGGAGCTGTGGTGGTTTCCAGACTTCTCAACCCACAAACACCAAAGACAGCACAGAAGGTCAGAGGGAAAACTCCGTGGACCTGGGTGAAAAAGGAGTATGATCTGCTGGGGTCCAACCCCAGACCCAGGGACAAGCAGCAGCAGCACGAGTGGCAGCAGCGGGGGCAGTGGTTGCTTCCAGAGATCTGGCCCCAAAGATGGTGGGGGATTGTGCAGCTAATACAAAACCCCTGAAGTCTGGGACAGTACACCCACCTCCACTCCCAGCCCCACTGGAAGCAAAGTCCTATCTTGACAAAGAGTTAGAAAGTCAAGTATTTGGTTGGGAAAATGAGCAAACAGTGCAAAAAAAGTCAGACTATAGAATGTTACTTTAGTGACAAAGAAGATCAAAACATACCAACCAGAAGATAACAAAGTCAAAATTTCTACATTAAAAATCACAAAGAAAAATATGAAGTGGTAGCAGACCATGAAAGAGCTCAAAAAGGATTCTGAAAATAAGAGTAGTAGAGGAAAAATTGGGAAAATAAATGAGAGTGATGCAACAGTACTTTCAAGAGAAATAAACAAAACTGGAAATAATGGATCTTGACTGAAAAACAAAAGATTTTTTTTATATAATCAGGATATATTTCCCCATTTGGTAGAAAGTAATATTTAAAGTTATTTTTTATTAATGCTAAAAAAGATATTCCATTACAAATTGTATTTATATGACATGGAGAAAATATTTTACTGCTTTATCTTTGTAACACTTACACTATTAATTTAAATTGGTTAAACTGCATCTCTCATGCATTCATAATAAGACTAGACTAAATTGCAATCTTTAATTTTCCAGTGATGTTTTTATTGCCCAGTGATACATAGACTAATACATTTCTACAAGTTTTAATTCATCTTCTCTATCTTCCCTAATGTAGAATTGGCTGACAAAAAGTAAAAGTTAAGTGAAACAATATACATGTATATGTTTCATGAGATATGGATTTGGATTCTGATTTTTCAAAGCAAAATTGAACCATCCCAATTATTAATCCAGGAAAGAAAAGGGGAAAAGAAAGACTGCACTCTTATTTTGGGAAAAGACCTGACATTGTAATGCAGACAGTGCCTAATTGGTATAGTGTTGGTATGACAAAAGTTCATGTTGTTTGAAGCATGTTGTTTCCCCATAAGAATAGTTGTACAAATAAAAGTTAGGTTGCCAGCACATCTCACAAAAAGGTCAATGTAACTAAAGATTTAGCTGACCATTTGCAGTAACCTCATGGCTTAATGAGTAAGAAATGGAGAGATTCAGGGAACTTTTTTTAGGAACTCTTTTAGGTTCCTTAGACGCCTATTTCTGCCGCCATAACAGGCCAGCCATTCATATGGATATATATTAATAAGCTGAGTATTTATATCTCACTGTATCTGTATTTGGGGGGAGTATATAGTAAATGCTAATTGATGAAGAAAAAATAGAGAATGCTTTGGTGCTTTGGATTATAAGAATATGATGATAGGATTTTGATTTAAAGAAACAAGGCACTGTAAAGATCACCTGCTCCAACACCCTTCTTTTACAAAGGAGGAAATTTATTGAGCATCACATAAGGAGAGAAAAGACTAAGGCAGTAAGTAGCAATACATAGTAGGAATAGACTTCTAGCTAAGATATTGTCCCTCTAAGTCCATGGCTTTTACAAGTTCACTGAATCCTAATATTTTTTAAAGAATAAAAATCCTTATAGTGTCAAAGAAGTTCATGGATTATAATTTAATAATAATTGTACTATTAGTTTAATAATGAGTTGACTGGGTCATATCAATCAATCTACCAAAAATTACTTTATAGAGCTAGAAAAAATAGTAAAAAAAAATTCATATGGAAGAACAAAAAGTCCAGAATATCAAGAGAATTAATGAAAAGAAATGCTAGGGAAGGTGGCCTAACCATACCAAATTTTAATCTGTATTGTAAAGCAGCAGTCATCAAAACTGCTTGGTACTAGCTGAGGAATAGGGTAGTAGACAAATGGAATAGATTGGGTACATGAGACTCAGCATTGAATGACTATAGTAATCTACTGTTTGATAAACCCAAAGACTCCAGTTTTGGGGATAAGAACTCACTATTTCATAAAAACTGCTGGGAAAATTGGAATATAGTATAACAGAAACTGGACTTAGACCATCATGTAATACCACATACTAAAATCAAGTCTAAGTGGGTGCATGATCTAGGTATAAAGGCTGATACTATAAGCAATCCGGAAAAGGAAGGAATTGTTTACCTGTCAGATTTATGGAGAAGGGAAGACTTTATGACCAAACAAGTATTAGAGAAAATTATAAAATGCAAAATGGATAATCTTGATTACATTAAATTGAAAAGTTTCTGTACAAATAAAGCCAATGTAAACAAGATTAAGAGAGAAGTGGGAAATTGGGAAAGAATTTTTATAACTAGTGTCTCTGATAAAGGTCTAATTTCAAAAATATACAGAGAATTGAGTCAAATCTATAAGAATACAAGTCATTGCCCAATTGATAAATGGTCAAAGGACATGAAAAGGTAATTTTCAGAGGTAGAAATTAAAGATATCTATAAGCATATGAAAAATGCTCTAAATCACTATTGATTAGACAAATGCAAATCAAAACAACTCTGAAGTACTACATCTCACTGGTTACATTGGCTAGGACAACAAAACAGGAAAATGACAAATGCTGGAGAGGATGTGGAAAAATTGGAACACTAATGCATAGTTGGTAGAGTTGTGAACTGATTCAACCATTCTGGAGAGCAATATGGAACTATGTCCAAAGACTATAAATAATTGCATACCCAGTAATACCACTTCTAGGGCTGTATCCCCAAAGAGATCATAGAAGTAGGAGGAAGACCTGTATGTACAAAAATATTTATTGCAGCTATTTTTGTGGTGGCAAAGATTTGTAAATTAAGGGGATGCCCATCAATTGGGGAATGGCTGAACAAGTTGTAATATATGAATGTAATGGAACACTATTGTGCTATAAGAAATGAGGAGTAGACAGACTTCATATTTACCTGGAGAGACTTACACAAACTGATTTTGAGTGAGAAGAGCATAACCAGGAGAAATTTGTACACAAACACAGACACAACGTATGTTTGACAACCAACTTTGATAAACTGGACTCTTCTCAGCAATGCAAGGTTATAAGAAAACTCCAGAAGACTCATGATGAAAGGAAATGTCTACATTCAGAAAAAGAACTAGTAAGAACAGAGTTTGAATGCTGACTGAAGAAAACTACCTGCTTTCTTTTTCTTGTTTGGTTTAGTTTCCTCTTTCCCGTTGTTCATTCCAAGGGTTACAATCCTTCTTTACAACCTGACTAATGTCTAATGTGGAAGTATTTGCAGATCCTATACTTGATTGCATGCCGCCATGGGTGGGGGGGGGGGGAAGAAGGGGGAGAAAACTTGAAACTGAAGGGATTGTGGAACTGAATCTTGTAAACTAAAAGCAAACAAACAAATTAATAAAGACAAAAAAATACTAAAAATAATGACGTGACAATTCTCACTACTAGTCTGGTGTTTTTCATTTCAAGAACCAGACCCAAGGTAGTGACGAATTCAAAGTGCACAGCCATGTGCTACCGTAGTTTCTAGAAGGAACGCTAAAGGACTACAAACCTCTCTAAAGTTCTCAGGGAGCAGATGTCCTTATAATCTCTACCTCCATGTTTTCTGGTTGGCAACTAATGCTCTTGTTCATCTAAAAGGGTATGATCAATATGGATATATCAAATCAAACTAGTTCATGAGGCCTCATCCACCAGGAACATTCCACCTTCTTCCTTGCTATGATCTTCTGTGTCTAGATAAGCCCTAATCATACGAACAAGGTAAAATAAAATCTCCCTCTCCCATGACCAAGGAAAACCTCTTAAATTTATACAGTTTCTTTACTCAGAAGCATGTAGCTTGTTATTTTTTAAGCTACTAAGAATTCCATAATGACTTTAAGTGAATTTTTCTTTTATTAATCACAACAGTATACACATATTCATTTGAAAAGAGAAGATATTTACAAACACCTATACACACAAATATGTGTGTATACATTTATATAACATTTGAGACTGTATTGGCAGCATAGTATAATGGATAGAGTTCAATATGAAAACTTAGAAAGATCTGAGTTCAATTTCTGCCTTATATGCTTCTCACTGTTTTTGTAGTTTATTTTTTTTTTCAAATGTAATGTATGGCAATGATAATATCTATCTGAAAAGGTTTTTGTAAGTAGAAGGTGAGAATGTAAAGCAATTTTGTAAATGTTATAGTGCTATAGAAATGTTAGCTATTGTGATTTATTCAGTCTATACCAAGTGTGTTTTCTCCCTTATTATACTGAGTCAGTTTGATGAGGTGGATCCTTCATAATAATTCCATGGTGCCTTAGGGTACTAAAGTGTAACGACTGCAAGCCATTTTGGTGTGGTAAATTTTGGCAAAGAGCAGAAGAGCCAAGCAAGGATAACACATAACAAAACTTCATTACTCCTTACAAGATAAAAGGAAGGAAAATCTTTTTTTTATATGTATTCCCCATTACCTGCAGTGGAGAACAACATATAGAAGGGTGATTTCCTGACATGGAACTTCCCAACAGCTTTAACACTCCATTTTATCAAAATCCCAGAGGCCTTTGCCGCTCAAATTTATGTAGTGTTTTAGACAAAGATTGGTTGGCACCAATAGGAGATTATTCTGTCATCCATAGAAGGAGATTGTAATATAGTTGTGATCAATGAAATGCGGGTATATTCTTTTTTCTTTTTGGGGGGCTTAAACAAATATTTATTAACTGAATTTCATTGAAATGGTTTCTCGAAGAAGCAATATTTCTGGCCTTCTAAATTATATGAAGCAGCAAGCAGTAAGAGAGACTAGAATTTAAGAAAATCTTTAAGAATTAACTTGCATCAAGTAATGTGGTGCTGCTTTTTTAACCTTTTTTTTTTAATTTTAAAAATATATTTTTAGTTTTCAGCATTCATTTCCCTAAAATTTTGAGTTATTTTTTTCTCTGTATCTTTCCCCTACCCCACCCCAAAATAGTAAGAATACTGAACACCCTTTCCCCCAATCTGTTCTCTATTATATCCTCCCCCATCAACCCCCTAAATTTCTAGTAGAGTAACATGGGTTTCTATACCCCAGTACATGTATATCTTATTTCCCAGTTGCATGTAAAAATATTTTTTTTCAACATTTGTTTTGGAAACTTTGATTTCCAGATTCTTTCCCTTGTTCCCTCCTCACCCATCCCCACTGGGAAGATAAGAAAATAAATATAGGTTGTATATGTGGAGTTACACAAAATATTTCCATAGTAGTTATGTTGTGAAAGATTAACTGTATTTCCCTCCATCCTCTCCCTCCCCACTCTTATTCTATTTTCTACTTTGAGGCTGTCCCTTTCCAAAAGTGTATGCTTCTAACTACTCTGTCCCCCAATCTCCCCTCCCTTCTACCATCCCCCTTGTATTTGAAAGTCAAATTTGCTGTTCAGATCTGTTTTTTTCATCAAGAATACTTGAAAGTCCTCTAGTTGACTGAATTACCATATTTTCCCCTAAAGCATTATACTTATGACTTAGGTCATTCTTGGTTTTAATCCTAGCTCCTTTGACCTCTGGAATATCATATTCCAAGCCCTTTGATTTCTTACTTTAGAAGCTGCCAGATCTTGTGTTATCCTGATTGTGTTTCCACAGTACTCAAATTATTTCTTCCTGACAGCTTGTAATATTTTTACATAACCTGGGAACTCTAGAATTTGGCTATGATATTCCTAGGATTTTTCTTTTTGGGATCTTTTTCAAGAGGCAATTGGTGAATTCTTTCCATTTCTATTTTGCCCTCTGGTTCTAGAATATCAGGGCATTTTCCTTGAGAATTTCTTGAAGAATCATTTCTAGGCTCTTTTTTTTTTATCATGGTCAGGTAGTCCAAGAATTTTAAAATATCTCTCCTGGATCTCTTTTCCAAGTCAGTGGTTTTTCCAGTGAGATATTTCACATTGCCCTCTCTTTTTTCATTTGTTTGGATCTCTTTTATAGTATCTTGATTTCTCATAAAGTCATTACCTTCCAGTTGCTCCAATATAAATTTGAAGGAATTATTCTCTTCAGTGAGTTTTTGAAATTCTTTTTCCACCTGACAAATTTGGCTTTTTAAGGCACTCTTTTACTCATTGGCTTTTTTGGGCTTCTTTTGCCATTTGAGTTAATCTATTTTTCAAGGTGTTATTTTCTTCAGAATTTGTTTGGGTCTCCTTTAGCAGGCTGTTGACTTGCTTTTCATGATTTGCTTGAATCATTCTTATTTCTCCTCCCAATCAATCCTCCACTTCTCTTACTTGATTTTCAAAATCCTTCTTGAGCTCCTCCATGGCCTATAACCAATTCATATTTTTCTTGGAAGCTTTTGATGCAGGAGTTTTGACTTTGCTGATTTATTCTCATTCTATGATTTGATCCTTTTTCTCCCCAAACAATGATTGTATGGGGACAGCTAGGTGGTGCAGTGAGTAAAGTACTGGCCCTGGATTCAGGAGGTCCCAAGTTCAGTTCCAGCCTCAGACACTTAACACTCACACAAACACACACACACACACACACAAAACTAGCCGTATAACCTTGGGCAAGTTACTTAACCCCAATTACCCTACAAAAAGGAAAAAAAAATGATTGTATGGTCTGATTGTGCTTCCTTTGCTTTCTCTTCTTGCCAGCCAATTACTTAACTTTCGAGCTCTTTGCCATGGTAGAACTCTGCCTTCAGAGTGGAGAGAGCAATGTCCTAAATCACTGCGGATTTTTACAAATGTTGTCAGAGGTCTGATATGGGTGCACTCTTTGCAGCCACCACAAGCTCAGGCACACTGGCCACACAACCCAGCACCACCACCCAAGACTGCAACCCAGATCCAAACAGGTCAAAGCAAGAGAGATTACCCTCTGAATGGTCTCTTGGTCTCCCTACAGTCTGCAGGCCAGGAGCTCCAGAGGCAGTCATGTGGCAGCAGTTGCAGCCACAGTACCTCTCCCAGCTCTCATCCCAGGGCAAGGGCCAGACCATGCTTTTCAGTCACCCAGTCAACCAACAGTCAACCAAAAGAGTTCCCCACTGACCTTTTAATTTCTCTTGGAATTTATGAGTTGAGAAGTCAGAAGACTGCCACAGCTACTGTTGATTCACTCTCCTGAAGTCTGCTCTGGCCAGTCTGTGCCATAGGTTGGGGCTGCCCCAGGTCTGGTCACGGGTGTTTCACGCGTGACCGAGCTAGGCTCCCAGCTTGGTGTGATAGACCCTGCCTGTTGGCCTGCTGGGTTACCTTCAGCACGATCTGTCACTTTGTGGGCTCTGTAGCTCTAAAATTTGTTTAGTCATATTTTACGGGTATTGGAGGGGGTTGGAGGGGGAGTTCATTGAGGGTATTTTCTAGACTGCCTGATAGGGACAAGGAATGGTGTAATGGTAAGAGAATTTGAAGATCTTCCCTGCCCCTTAATGGGACTCAAGTCTAACTCAACAGGAGGGGCTTGGTTGGGGAGAGGCTTGTTTTTCAGGAAGGCCCACATCATTTGTTATTTTGTAATGAGGCAGTGGATTACAAAGGTTGTGATATCCTCTGACCCTGAAGAAGAGTACATATGCTCTGAGGTGAGGTTGTGCTTTGGAGATCACTTATGGGAAGAGTTGTGTGATTTGTCCAGATGAGATTCTTAGAAGGCATTCAGCTCTCCCCACCCCACCTCCCACTTTGAAAACCCAGATGCTGGTGCTTCTCTCTCTGTATGCATCTATGTAATTGTCAGACAGATAGAAGCTCTGTCTGTTGGTCTGTTGAATTATGTTATTTTCTCTGGCTATACTTTTTGTCTCCTTTCAATTTCTCTTTGTATTTTCTGAGATTCAGGGTGCTGAATTTTCACCCTGAACTACAAGAAACATATATATGTTAAATGAAAGATTGTTGACCCTTTTAAAGTTGCTTTCCTTTAGTAAAGCATATCAAAAAACCTGTGCTAGCAGCCATTCTCGATATGCTAGGGTACCTGCTGTTACGAATGGGAGAGAGGTAAGTATTGTCGTGGTTTAAACCAAGGATGCCAAAAAGCGTGGAGTTTTCATGATGTGTTTCAGTGGAACCATCTCAAAGAATTCAGAGTCAGGTAGAAGCACAACCTTCCCTTGGCTCCAGCTTCCACCTTCCCAATCCATGTAAAAAGGGGACTCTAAACAAACTTTGGAGCTGCGGAACTCACAAAATGACACAGAGAATCTAATCTCCTGCTGAGGAGAGCCTGGCAGGCCAATAGGAATCCAGCGCAGCACTCTGGGAGCTGAGCCCAGCCCCAGTAGCCCCAGGGCAGGCCTGACCAGTTGCCCACCAGAGGGACTCCAGATCAGCAGCAGCTGTGGCCATTTCCAGATTTATCAACACATAGATGAGAAGGACAAAGTGAGAGGTCAGTGCAGTCTCGACTTTGGGACTCAGTAAGTGAGACTGAGTGGCTTTTGCCCCCCGGAGCAAGAAGCCGCTGAGATGCCGGCACAGTCAGCCAGCGCCAGGTGGTGGCTTCAGCTCCTGGCATGCAGAGCGTAGAGGGAGCAAGCACCAGTCTGATGGGTAATTGCTCTTGCTTTAACCTTCTTGTATCTGGATTGAAGTCTTGTGTGGATATCCTGGGGTTTCTGTCCAGCTTGCCAGAGTGTGTGGAGACCTCAGAGAGGGCACCCATCTAATACCTCCAGCAGCTGAGAAAACCCCAGCATTTGGGACAAAAGCTCCCCTGTCTGTTGGTAGAGTCCTACTGTGGCAAAAAGCCCAGGGGTCAAGTGACTAAGGGGCGACATGACTAGGTAAATGAAACAAAGCAGACAGAAGATTCCAACTTTACACTCTTATTTTAGATACAAAAAGTAGAAAAGCATGGAGAAGGAGGAAAACATTGAAGTCAGAACTCCAGCACCAAAAGCTTCAAAGGAAAATACAAGCTGGTTATAGGACATAGAGGATTTTAAGAAGCAGATAAGAGAAGTGGAGGAAAAATTGGGAAGAGAAATGAGAATAATGCAAGAAAATTATTAAATGAGAGTCAACACCCTGACTGAGGAAAATAATACCTTAAAAAACAAACTGCCTCAAATGGCAAAAGAGGCTCAAAAAGGCAATGAGGAGAAGAATGCCTTAAAAAGCCGAATTTGCCAGATGGAAAAAGAATCTCAAAAGCTCAATGAGGAGAATCATTGCTTCAGAATTAGACTAGAGCAAATGGAAGCTAAGGACTTTATGAGAAATCAAGATGCTGTTAAACAGATCCAAGCAAATGAAAGACGAGAAGGCAAGGTGAAATATCTCATGGGAAAAACCACTGACCTGGAAAATAGATCCAGGAGAGATAATTTAAAAATTATTCGACTACCTGAAAGCCATGACCAAAATAAGAACCTAGAAATCATCCTCCAGGAAGTTCTCATAGAAAACTGCCCTGATATTTTAGAACCAGAGGGCAAAATAGAGGTTGAAAGAATGCAACAATCACCTCCTGAAAATGATCCCCAAAAGAAAACTCTTAGGAATATTATAGCCAGGCTCTGGAATTCCCAGATTAAGGAGAGAATATTACAAGCAGCCAGGAAGAAACAATTTGAATATTATGGAAACACAATCAGGATAACCCAGGATCTGGCAGCTTCTACACTGAGGGATTGAAGGGCTTGGAATAGGATATTCCAAAGGTCAAAGGAGCTGGGATTAAACCAAGAGTCACCTACCCAGCAAAACTGAGTATCATGTTTTAGGGGAAAATATGGTCATTCAGTGGAATAGAGGACTTTCAAGCATTCTTGCTGAAAAAAACAGAGTTGAATAGAAAATTTGACATTCAGATACAAGAAACAAGAGATGCATGAGAAGGTAAACAGGGAAAAGAAATCATAAGGAACTTATGAAAGTTGAACTATTAACATTCCTACATGGGAAAATAATAATTGTAACTTATGAAACTCTTCTCAGTATTTGAAGGGATTGGAAATATATATATATATCTATATATGAGGGTATATGGGCCTATGAATACATACATGAATGTGTGTATATATGTTTACAGTTATGCATAAATAGAGGGCACAGGACCAATTTAACAGGAAGGGATGATACTTAAAAGGTGAAATTAAGAGGTGAGAGGAATATAATGAGAGCAGATGGGGAAAGACAGAATGGCGTAAACTATCTCATATAGAAGAGGCAAGGGAAAATGGTTAAAATGGAGGGGAAGAATAGGAAGGCAAAAGGGAATGGATCAACCTTATTCCTGTTGAATTTGGCTTGAGGAGGGAATGAAAAAAACACGAAAAAAGGGAGACCACCCCCCAAGGGGGAGGGGGGGGGGGGGGGGGAGGACAGGGGGGAAAATGGAAGGGGGGGCAGGCTGGGGGGGAGGGAAGTTGGAAGTATCCACTTTTGAAAAGGGATGGGATCAAAGTAGAGAATAGAACAAGTGGGAGGTGGGATAGGAGGGAGGGAAATATAGTCAGTCTTTTACAATATATCTACTATGTTATTGTTTTGCATTAGCCACACATGTAAAACCTATACTGAACTGCTTATCTTCCCAGTAAGGGTGGGTGGTAAGGAAGGAAGGGAATGAATCTGGAATTGAAAGTTTTAAAATCAAATATCCATATATATATATATATGTACTATTATTAATACCATCTTACATGTAGTTGGGAAATAAGATATACAGGCATTGAAGCATAGAGATCCACTGGAAAAGTCAAAAGGGGTATGGGAGAAAATATGGGAGAGAGCAGATTGGAGGAGGGGATATCCTGTGGGACTGCTATTTTGGGGCAGTGGGTAGGGAAAAATGGGGAGAAAATTTGTAACTCAAAATCTGGAGGAAATTAATGATTTAAATCAGAAGTTAGTAAAGCATTAAAAAAAGAATTCAGAGTCAGATCACCTCTAATCCAAGTATAGGCATTTATTGAGATTGACACCTCTCATAAAGTGGGCTAAATTCCAAGAGGAACCAGAAACTTTAGAGAAAGCATGATGGATTTTTATAGGGTAAAGATGCAATTACATAACAGAAATTTACATAGAATAGAGGAATTTTAGTAATATTAAAAAGGCAGAATAATTTTCTTAAGGAATTAGGTAATGGAGGAGGGGTCCCATCTATGGTTCTGTGGTTAAACATTCTCGTCATTCTGCCCTCCAATTGGCTAGCTACTGTGGTCTGGTTAAGACATATAGTTAGGTATTGTGGTCCTGTCTTGGGCTAGATGGATGATGTGATTGTGATTGAATATATGAACACACCTGTTTTGTGGGAATGGGTCTGGGGGCAGTGACCAGTTAGAGGCAGTAGCCAGGTTCCCATCACATGGGAACACCTACTGTTTCTGTGGAAACTAAGAGTTTAGGGACACACCTGTTGTTCCACTGAGCAGTCAGGCACCTGTGAAGAAGTTAGAATATTGGCAGGGGTATTAGTAGGTACAGTGGGCCTGCAGTTCAGTATGGCCAGACCTACAATGAAGTTAGAATATTGGGGCCGGGGGCAGCTTTATTAGGATTCCAATCAGTATGAGATTTAACTCGAACTGGGCCAAATGAGCAAATGGCTGGGAGGGGGCTAAAATTTCCTGGGTTTTCCTCACCTTGAGATACATGCTTCCTAAAATGTTGACACTATACCAGTAAAAGCAGTTTTACCTGTTCAAAAATTAACACTGGATCTTGTTGCATTTGATATTCAAGTGATTATAGGTTGTAAGTCTGAGCAATGGACATTCATAATTCAAATGCTTACTTCCCTGACTGGGTGTTCAGAATGGATTTTGAACTATTATTTCAGGTATTTTATTTAAGTTGTGTTGCTTAAAATTCTGAGGGGAAGAGTATCTAGATACATAAAGGAAAATATGACTTCTTGTCCCCTGCTTATTTCCTAAGCCCTCTCTTTTTCCATTGTCCCCTGGTATCGTATCAGGCACATAATTTTTTTGGGAAGAGTATTCTATTTTCGTATTTTCTCAGCCTTTATACTGTTAAACGTAGGGGCTGGTACTTCTGGTGGCGATGCTCTTTCTGGAAGAGGGATGGGGAGGTAGAAAATCTACTGCCTGTAAACAGTTTATACCAAGAAGTCTCTTAAACACTACAATTGTCTAGAATCTCAGAACCTACCTCTCCCCCACCATTCCTGCCTAACTAGATAGCCAAAGAAATATCCCAGCTGAATCCTGGGCCAGAGTTACTATGGCTTGCTGAGAAAAATGTGACAGTCTGTTGTGAATGGTTAACAAATCTCCTCTCCCTTTCTAGTCTATGTGCATCAGAGCCCAAAAAGGCTATTCAAATGAAAACTCCCTTCCCTTACTGGTGTCCCATTTACACCTGCATATTTTTTGGTCCCCCATCTGCAACAGTAGCCCTACTCCACCTCTATTCCCATTTTCCTCTGTCTTACCCTGTGACTGAGCCCTCTGCAACTGCCTTCTATGATAAGCAAAGTGTCCTTTTTCTTATTTTTTTTTCTTCTCCTTGTTCTATCTCCTTACTATTACAGTAACCTGGCTGCTCCCTGAATAATCTGCACCCTTGGCCATGCTTGCCAGGGCTACTAGATGCTAACTTTCTCTTGCCCCTTGAGAAACAGAGACAGCAAAAGAGGAAGGTCAACTCCCTGCAATTGCATCAGGCCTAACTTTTTCATTAATTTCCTTCTAGGTTTACTCCTTTCAGAATTATCACCACATCCAAACAGTGGTAACAGTTATCTGCCAGTTCCCCGTGTCAATTCCTATCCTTTCTAAGGAAGTTTTGTTACCTGGTTCAGTCTTCCATTTCAGCCTAACCCCTTGCCTTAAACTTCAGAACTTCGACTTTCTTATTGAAGTTCTTTTATCGCTTTCCATTTCATCAACCTCAACTCCAATGGCTTGCACTTTCACTCTACTTCAGTCTCATACAGACAAATATACTACATCTTATCAAATTTCATGTTCCAGAACTGAGATTTTTCTCTCTGACTATAACATCTTATTCCTCTATCTTTCCTTGTGCATCAGATTTCATAGAACTATTTTCTATCCTTCCTGCTACATTAATTTGACCAATCTCTTCCTGCTTTCAATACTTCTCCAGCCTTGGTTTCCACCCTTAAATAAAAAGTTGACTATGTTAATTTTTACTCTTTTTCTACGTTCCAATCCTCTGATTCCATGTCCAATCACCTAGTTTTTAATTACCTTTATTATCCATATTCTCTCTTTGGGGGGAAAGGAGTGGGATGTAGCAGAATGCTGATGGAACAGTTCACACAGTAATTCTAACTTAATTCACTATAAATTTATATGATCTAATCCCAACTTACTTATAAACAAAGAAGAAAACTTTTTTTTTCTTTTTTTTCTTTTTTGCTTTTTACGGATGGTGGAGGGCTGGACAATTGTGGTTAAGTGACTTGCCCAAGGTCACATGGCTACTCGGTGCTAAGTGTCTGAGATCGAATTTGAACTCAGGTCCTCAAGACTCTAGAGCCAGTGCTCTATTAACTGTACCACCTAGCAGCCCCAGCTTATAGGTATTTTTTGGATTTTTTTTATTAATTTGTTTACTTTTAGTTTACAAGATTCATTATCACAACTCCTTGAGTTTCAAATTTTCTCTCCCTCCCTCCCTCGCCCCATGGCAGCATACAATCAAGAATAGTATCTGCAAATACTTTCACATTAGGCATTAGTAAGGTTATAAAGAAGGATTGTGACAGATGGAATGAAGAATGAGAAAGAGAAAACAAAATCAAACAAGAAGAAAAAGGGCAGGTAGTATGCTTCAATCTGGGTTCAATCGCAAATCTTTCTCTCTCCACCATGAGTCTTTTGGGTTTGACTTATGTCTCTGGATTGCTGAGAAGAGTCCAGTTTATCAAAGTTGGTCATCACACATACATTGTGTCTGTAATTGTGTAAAAATTCCCCCCTGGCTCTACTCTTCTCACTTAGCATCAGTTCATATAAGCCTCTCCATGTAAAACTGAAGTACATCTGCTTCTTATTTCTTATTGCACAATAGTATTCCATAACATGCATATACCACCACTTGTTCAACCATTCCACAATTGATGGAAACCCCCTTAATTTCCAATTCTTTGCTACCCCAAAAAGAGTTGCTATAAATAGTTTTGTACATATGGGTCTTTTTCCTATTTCTATGATCTCTTTGGGATACAACCCTAGAAGTGGTATTGCTGGGTCAAAGGGTATGGAATTATTGATAGCCCTTTGAGCATAATTCCAGATTGTTTTCCAGAATGGTTGGATCAGTTCACAACTTCACTAGCAATGCATTAGTGTTCTAATGTGTCCATATTCTCTCCAGAATTTGTCATTTTCCTGTTTTGTCATCTTAGCCAGTCTGACTGGTTAGATGTGACACCTCAGAGTTATTTTGATTTGCATTTCTCTAATCAATAGTGATTTAGAGCATTTCTTCATGTGCTAATAGATATCTTTAATTTCTTTCTCTGAAAACTGTCTGTTCATATCCTTTGACCATTTATCAACTGGGGAATGATTTGTGTTCTTATAGATTTGGCTCAATTCTCTGTATATTTTAGAAATGAATCCTTTATCAGAGACATAGGTTGTAAAAATTCTTTCCCAATTTCCCACCTCCCTCTTTATGTTGGTTACACTGGCTTTGTTTGTACAGAAGCTTTTCAATTTAATGCAATCAAAATTATCCATTTTGCATTTTATAATGCTCTGTAATTCTTGTTTCATCATAGAGTCTTTCCCTCTCCACAAATCTGACAGGTAAGGTAGTCCTTGTTTTTGGAGATTGCTTACAGTATCAACCTTTATACGTAGATCATGCACCCATTTAGACTTGATTTTGGTACATGGTTTTAGGTAATGGTCTATGCCCAGTTTCTGCCATACTATATTCCAGCTTTCCCAGAAGTTTTTCTCAAATAGTGACCACAAAAACTGGGGTCTTTGGGTTTATCAAACAATTGATTACTATAGTCATTGGCTGCTGAGTCTATTGTGCCTAATCTACTCCATTGATCCACTCCTCTATTCCTCAGCCAGTACCAAGCAGTTTTGATGACTGCTGCTTTATAATACAGATTGAAATCTAGTATTGCTAGTCCACCTTCCGTAGCATTTCTTTTCATTAATTCCCTTGGTATTCTGGACCGTTTATTCTTCCAAATGAATTTTGTTACTATTTTTTTTCTAGCTCTATAAAGTAGTTTTTTGGTAGATTGATTGGTATGGCACTAAATATATAATTTAATTTAGGTAAAATTGTCATTTTTATTATATTAGCTTGACCCAGCCACGAGCAATTTATATTTTCCCAATTAGTTAGATCTGACTTAATTTGTGTGAAGAGTGTTTTGTAGTTGTGATAATATAGGTCCTCGGTTTGTTTTGGCATGTGGATTCCAAAATATTTTATAATGTATACAGTAACTCTAAATGGGATTTCTCTTTCTATCTCTTGCTGTTGAATTTCATTGGAAATATATAGGAATGCCAAGGACTTATGTGGGTTTATTATATATCCTGCAACTTTGCCAAATTTATTTATTGTCTCAAGTAGTTTTTTACTTGATTCTCTAGGATTCTCTAAGTATATTATCATATCATCTGCAAAGAGTGATAGCTTCGTCTCTTTTTTACCTAATTTTATTCCTTTGATTTCTTTTTCTTCTCTAATTGCTACTGCTAACATTCAAGTACCAGATTGAATAAGAGGGGTGATAGTGGACACCCTTGTTTCAGGCCTGATCTTATTGGAAATGCTTCTAGCTTCTCCCCATTACATATAATATTTGTTGATGGTTTTAAATAGATGCTACCTATTATTTTAAGGAAGGCTCCATTTATTATTAGATTTTCTATTGTTTTTAATAGGAATGCATGTTGTATTTTGTCAAAAAGCCTTTTCTGCATCTATTAAGATAATCATGTGGTTTCTGCTAGATGTATTGTTGATATGATCAATTATACTGATGATTTCCCTAATATTAAACAAATCTTGTATTCCTGGAATAAATCCTACCTTATCAAAATTTATTATTCTTGATATAATTTGCTGTAGTTTTTTTGTTAATATTTTATTTAAAATTTTTGCATCTATGAGGTATATTGGTCTATAATTTTCTTTCTCTGTTTTATCCCTTCCTGATTTAGGTATCAGTACCATATTTGTGTCATAAAAAGATTTTGGTAGGGCTACTTCTTCACTAATTTTCCCAAATAGTTTCTAGAGTATTGGAATCAAATGTTCTTTAAATGTTTGATAGAATTCACTAGAAAATCCATCTGGCCCTGGAGATTTTTTCCTAGGGAGTTGGCTTATGGTTTGTTCAATTTATTTTCTGAGATGGGGTTACTTAATAATTTATTTCCTCTTCAGTTAGTCTGGGCAACAGGTATTTTTGTAAATATTCATCCATTTCCATAAGATTGTCAAACTTATGTGCATACAATTGGGAAAAATATTTCCTAATTATCATTTTGATTTCCTCTTCACTGGAGGTAGATTCACCCTTTTAAGTTTTGATACTCATAATTTGATTTTCTTCTTTTTTTTTGTCATATTGTCTAAGGGTCTATCAATTTTATTGTTTTTTTTTTCCAAAAACCACCTCAGTTTTATTTATTAATTTAATAGCTTTCTTAATTTTAATTTTATTAGTCTGTCCTTTGCTTTTCAATATTTCTAATTAATATTATATTGGGGATTTTGAATTTTTTCTTTTTGTAGGTTTTTCAATTGCATGCCCAATTCATTGACCTCCCTTTTCTCTAATTTAATCATGGATGCACTCAGGGATATAAAAATTCCCCTAAGAACTGCCTTTAATGCATCCCACAAATTTGGTATGTTGTCTCATTATCATTCTCTTGAATGAAGTTACTGATTGTTTCTATAATTTCTTGCTTGACCCACTCATTCTTTAGGATTAAATTGTTTAATTTCCAATTAGTTTTTAGTCTGTCTTTCCATGGCTCTTTATTAAATATAATTTTTATTGCATCATGATCTGAGAAGGATGCATTTAATATTTCTGCCTTACTGCATAGAATTGTGAGGTTTTTATGACCTAGAACATGGTCGATTTTTGAGTATGTGCCATAAACCGCTAAGAAGAAAGTATATTCCTTCTTATCCCCATTCAGTTTTCTCCAGAGATCTATCATACCTATCCTCTATAAAATTCTGTTCACCTCCTTAACTTATTTCTTGTTTATTTTGAGGTTGGATTTATCATTTCAAAGAGGGGAAGATTAAGATCTCCCACTAGTATAGTTTTGCTATCTATTTCTTCCTCTAATTCCTTTACTTTCTCCTCTAGGGATTTGGATGCTATACCACTTGGTGCATATATGTTAAGTAATGATATTGCTTCATTCTTTTTTTTTAAGCAATTGGGGTTAAGTAACTTGCTCAAGGTTACACAGCTAGGTGTTTCTGGGTGGGAGTTAAGTGTCTGAGCCCGGATTCGATCCCCCAGGTCATCCCGACACTGGGGTCGGTGCTCTTACTCGCTGTGCTGCCTGGCCACCCTGATATTGCTTCATTCTTGATAGTGCCTTTTAGCAGAATACAGTTTCCTTCCTTATCTCTTTTAATTAGATCACTTTTTGCTTTTGCTTTATCTGAGATAAGGATTGCTACCCCTGCTTTTTTTTTTTTACTTTAGCTGAGGCACGATATATTTTATTCCAGCCTTTTACCTTTAACCTGTGTGTATCCTTCTCTTTCAGATGTGTTTCTTGTAAACAGCATATTGTAGGATTATGATTTTTAATCCATTCTGCTATCTGCCTCTGTTTTATGGGAGACTTCATGCCATGCGCGTTTACAGTTATGATTATTATCTGTTTCTTTCCCTCCATCCTATTCCTTCCCCTGTTAATGCTTACATTTTTTCTCCCCTTCTCCCTTCCCCTCCTTAATAGTTTTCCTTTTGACCAATGCCTCCCTCAGTATTCCCTTATATACCCCGCTCCCTTTTGCTCCCCTTTCCCCTTACTTATTCCCTCCCTATTGGTCACCCCCTGCCTTTCGTAGCCCTTTCCTCCTCCTACTACCTGTAGGATATTTTTATACTTAATGAAGTATGTTATTTCTTCTTCGCACCAAGGGTGACAGGAACAAATCTCATGCAAAGCTCCTCACCCTCCCCTCTTTCGCTCTAATATGATACATTTTGCATCTCTTCTCCATAGAGTCCTATGCTTAACTGGTTGTTATTCCATCCTTGCACCAGAACTAATGAGGGAAAAGTTCATATATTACTAATCTCCCTCCCTTCTTTTCGTCTGCTATATTGTTTTTATGCCTCTTTGTGTGGCATAATTTGCCCTTTTCCCCTTCATTCATTCCTCTTCTTCCATTGCAGTCCCTTTGCAGCCCTTAATAATTTTTTAATTGTCATTTTCTATATTTCATACTCATACCCTCTACTTGACTACAAACCGTTTGCTATTATTAAATAATAGGGTGTGTGTGTGTGTGTGTGTGTGTGTGTGTGTTTTCCTTCTTTCCCTTTCTATGTCCCTTTTGCATCTCATAATTGGAGGTTGAATTTTCCATTGAGCTCTGGCTTTTTCATCAGGAAGTTCTGGAAATCTGTTATATCATTGAATGACCATCTCTTTGCCTGGAAGAATATGCTCTGTCTCACTGGGTACATGATCCTTGGTTGTAACCCAAGCCCTTTTGCCTTCGGGAAAATTGTATTCCACTGCCTCCAGTCTTTCAGTGTAGAGGCTGCCAAATCCTGTGCAATCCTCACTGTGGTTCCTTAATATTGAATTGTTTCTTGGTGGCCACTTGAAGTATTTTGTCTTTTACCTGGTAGTTCTTGAGTTTGGCCACAACATTTCAAGGACTTTTCAATTTGGGATCTCTTTCAGGAGGTGTCTGGTGGATTCTCTCGATTTCTATTTTACCTTCAGGTTCTGGTATCTCAGGGCAGTTTTCCTTAATTAGCTCTTGGAGAATGTTGTCCAGGCTCATTTTTTCATCGTGATTTTCTGGTAGGCCTATGATTCTCAGGTTGTCTCTCCTGGATCTGTTTTCCAGATCAGTTATTTTTTCCATTGAGATATTTTACCTCTTGTTCTAATTTTTCATTCTTGTTGTTTTGTTTGACTAATTCTTGGTTGCTCATAGAGTTATTTGTTTCAATTTGGTTGATTCTAATTTTTAGCAAATTATTTTCCTTGGTTAGTTTTTGGAGCGCCTTTTTCATATCAAACATTTTTCTTTTTAAGGAGCTGTTTTATTCATCATAATGTTTTTCTAATTCTGTGATTTTGATCTTAAGAGACTTATTCATTTTGTCTTCTATCTCTCTCATTTGGTTTTCAAAGTTCCTTTTGATCTCATCTAGGAGAGCTTTCTGTGCTTGGTACCCATTCCCTGTGGATGTTTCAGCTGTGGGTGTGGAGTCCACATTGTCTCCCTCTGAGTTTGGTTCCTCCCTCTGAGGATAGTATTAAGCCAGAGTCTTTGTAGTCTGCTTTCTACCCATTTTGAGGCAGGGCCCTAGCCATGCCCTTCCTCTAGGGTTCCCAAACCTTTACCGTTGAGGGTTTTGCCCTGGGGCAATAGTTACTATGTTTTCAGTGGGGGGGAAGGTTGGAGTAGGTGGGGTTCACTCTGCCATCCTGGTCCTTGGAGGTCCTGATAGGGTTTTTTTTTTTAAATTTCTGGGCTATGGAGTATTATTCCCAGGATTATTTGCTGTCCCAGACAGGGGCCCTGCATTTGGTTCTTACCTTGATCTTTCCTCTCCCAGCCCTTTGTTGACAGGCCTGGTAGTAGCCCTTGTGGTTGGTGGGATGACTTGCCCCCCGAGTTGATCAGGCCTCCTCCCGGGCCTGACTCTGCTGCTTATGGGTATTTTTAATAAAAAGAGAGGGGGAAATAATATTTCCCTTCCTCAACTAAAACAGAAGGTCTTTAAAAATGGAATATCAATGTGATATGAATGGAGTGAGGATAGAGTTTGCTTTTTTACTCCACTGTACTGGTGTTTCTCCATTCAAAATTAGTATGTGCCTTTAGTGTCCTTCATATCTGGCATAAAGTCTGAAAGGCAGAAAGGATGGTCTTGACTCCAACCTTCCTTCAGGAGTAGCCGAGAAGCAGGCTATGCAGACTCTATACATTAGAAAGCTGACTTGACTGGACACAAAAGATATTGGGAGGAATGATTTGGATTCACAACATTGCTTTTCTGTCCTTCAAGCTTTGAGTTCTTTCTTTTAGTTAGCAAGAGATCAATAAAATCAGGCTTCCCCTCCTTGGCCCCAAGAGCATTCAACCAACTGTATCCATCTGTAAGATGCTCCTATCTCTGTGTCCTTAGGGTGTTGCAGTTAAGAATTATAGTCTCAATATGTACCAGTACTTTCTGATGGATTTGTTTGTTTGTACTGATCTAGAAAATATCTTGGATATCCATGTGCTTGAAAATGTGTGTGTGTGTGTGTGTGTGTGTGTGTGTGTGTGTCCCTCTCTGTCTCTTTCATAATTACCTCTCTCTTCTGTAGGTCTCAGTAGTTATGAAAATTCCTCAGTTCTTTCCTGAAGGAAACATCCCCAACTCCCTCCCCAGATCAGCATTGCTAATAGTGTGATATGTAAACCCAATGGCAAGCACTGTAAAAAATGCTGCTAGTATTCATTGGATTGAAAAGGAACTAAAATGCCTACTGAGAAAAGTCCTCAGTGGTGTATGGGACAGGTAAAAGTGTGGTTTCTCAGAAACTATCTGTAAAGTAAGTAAGTCCTTAGGCCTTAGGCCTAAGTTTCCATTTTTCTAGAAATTATGTGACTTTGAAACATTAGAAATCTTTCTATGTAGTTGCTCTATTCTAGCCAGCCCTTTTCACCCAGCTTACCATAAAAGAGTTAAGTTTCTATAGAACTGCAGGAATTTCTGAACAAGACTGCAGATAAGGAGGAACAGGCAGTAATCTTGGGAAAGAAGCTCAGTCCCTGGTTCTCAGAATAAAACTCCTAGATAATACTAAAAATAATAAAGAATGGGAAGGAGCTGGCAGCAGCAGGTGGATTTGACCAAATGAGGAACAGACAGTAGCCTCGGGGCACTCAATTCCCAATAAGAATGTGTGTAGGGTAAGACTGAAGGGGGGTTCAGTATTCTAAGATTGTTACTGCGCCTGTGTAATGAACTTCATGTATTATGTATATTATCCAACAACATTAGAGCCTCATTAGTAATAATTATGTTAATGTTTGTAACTCTTTTCTTATTTAACCCAGCTTTAGCTTCTGCACAGCAGCCTCCTCTCCTGGGCATTGTTTCAGCGACTGGACCACCCACTTCTCCCGAGATTCTAATAAACTTCCTATCTTCACTTTGAGGTCTCCAAGTAGTCAATTTAGGTTAGGGTCTCCGGACCCCACACAGTGCAAACAACCAATAGAATCAGATACTATGAAATTGTTGTTTAATATATAATCATTTGGTCTAGATAAAAAAATGAAATTCACTCAATTCATTCACATATCTAGGTATTCATCAATTGCCTACTTTCTCCAATCCATTTTACTTTCACTTTGAAGCTAAGTATTGAACTCACCATGAGTAAACTGCAGATCAATAGAAAAATGTATCAGTGGCTGCTTGTCAATTTTTATTTTATTTTATTTTATATTTATTTATTTGTTTGTTTGTTTATTAAAGCAATTGGGGTTAAGTAACTTGCTCAAGGTTACACGGCCAGTTATTTTGTGTGGGTGTTAGGTATCTGGGGCCAGAATGGATCCCAGGTCTCCCCATGCTGGTGCTGGCACTTTTACTCACTGCCTTACTCACTGCACTCTTACTCACTTGGCCACCCCTTGTCAATTTTTAATAGAAAAAAAATTCAAATCACTTCATAGATTTCCTTTATTTAAGACAAAAGGTAAAGTTAATGACAGATAATTAGATGTCTCAGGAAATAATTTAGTGTCTGGCCTTTCATTTTGTATTTATTTTTTCTAAAAAAAAGAATATACCTATGAAAAAGATATGAGTTGCCTCAAATATTGTTTATTTTTTCCTGTTGAAGATTTTCTATCTGTATTCTATCCTTTTGGGATTAACTGATTACTTTTTAATAGAGGGGATATTGAAAGTTAAGTCCATTCAAACTTAATAACAAAGTGTACTATGCCAATTTGGAACTACTTTAAAATTAAAGAAAAGTATTATTAAAGGGTGATGCAATCTATTGAAATACAAGAAGATAAATTAGTGGAGATTTATCTATATCAAGAGAGTACTTCAGTGTGGGCAAAGTGGACAATACATTTCATTTGATTCAAATGACTTGGGTTTGAAATCTTATCTCTGACACTTACTAGACTTGTGTGAGCTTGGGCAAATCACTTCATCTTCCCAAGCTTCAAATTTATCATCCATAAGATGGGCATACTACTATTTGAACTAGGCACCTCAGAGTGTTGGTCTTAGGAAAGTGCTATGTGAACCTTAAAGTGCTCTATGCAAATTTGAATTATTTATACCTTTATGGACAAATGATTTGGTTTGTGTATGCCTGACACCTATAAAAATTGAAAAGGAATTATGGGGGTGGCTAGGTGGAGCAGTGAATAGAGCACCAGCCCTGGAGTGAGGAGGACCTGAGTTCAAATCCTGCCTCAGACACTTAACACAAAAACTAGCCCTGTGACCCTGGGCAAGTCACTTAACCCCAATTGCCCTCCAAAAAGCAAAAAAAAAAAGAAAAGCAATTATGTCTTCTCAACCTATATAATTCTTGTCTTTTCTCCCTGTTTTTCATTAATTACTCCACAGTGAATATGCCCAGTATACCTGAGATCTTCCTTTTAATTCTTCATATTTTTATACTATTTTTAATACTACTTATTAGGTTTATATGGCTATTATAATTTATTCTTACTACATTAGTGACCACCTATCTTAAAGATCACTGATTCTTTTAAATTATCTTGTGTAAATTTAATCATTAAATTTATGGTTATTTAAATACATCATATGTTGTTGTATTATCTTTTTGGTAGATGTTTAATTCTTCCAAGATATGGGCTTTCTATGATTGGCAACCATACAGTATTATTATCAATCTATCAATAATCATTTATTAATCACTTATTACATGCCAAGGGATATAAATACAAAAATGTAAGAAAGAAAATTTCTCTCCTCAAGGAGCTCACAATCTAAGGGGAGAGGGAAAACAATATACAAAAAAGAAGCTGAAAGCCAGGGAATGTGATGGGGAAGCAGAAAGTACCCAACTCAGGGGCATGGGAGAAAAGTTAGAGAAGTTGCAAAGTAGTGCATACAGGTGATAAACAAGAAGAAGTTCTGAGCTGAGCTCCCTCTTTAAATGGAGGTTTAGGGAAGTATTTGTGTTAAAAAAAGATCTGTTTTGGTATCTGAGAGCATCTTGAAATTATTAAAAGGACAGACTGGAACAATTTTCCACAGTCAGTCAGATTTACTTTTATTTAATTCTATGCCTAGAAATATGTACTCATGTATTGCCCATCCAATTACACATTAAAATGTAGATAATATCCATTATTCATTCATTTGGCCTCTGTTTTGTGATTCTCCAGGGATGAGGAGGGACAGAGTCATGGAGGCATAATGAAACCTAGCAATTTTCCCTTAGTGCCTTTGTAACATTATCCACAATGACTTAGATAGTACAGAATATCAAATTCTGATAAGGAAAACCAAGAAAGTGAGTCATTTTTCCAGCTCAGGGAAATTTAGAAGGATAGAGAATCCTGGAGATACTGGGGTTGGGACTGGACAGGAGCACAGGCAAGTGAATGCAGTGGTAGTGGGTTATGGTGGCAGCAACAGTGACCAAGAACAGCCTAGTATTCAGGTCAGTAAGGGAGCCAAACATTTGGCAGTAAGAGATCCTTAGAGACACCTGAACTAACACCGAGACAGGAAGAGGTGCCATCGGGCAGGTTTGTTGCACATTACCCAGTTCTGGTTTACAATGCCAGTCTTGAGAAAGGTGTTCATGGTGGTGAGGGAGCACAGGTGCTACCTTTGTAGGGAGCAAGGTACAAGTACCAGAAACAATACTGTGACTCTGAGCCCAAGAACAAATGGGGTGGAGATGGGGATTTATTTCTAGTCTTTTTCCCCACAAAGAAACCTTCGGTGCAATAAATCAGAGAAGGAGACCAAAACTGAGGGTGTGCCAACAGCTCAGTATTTCTGAACCTACAGAAACTCCCAGCATGCTAACCATGAAGAGATCCAGCAGCAGTTTGCAAAAACTCAACCATACACAAGCTATCAGACATATTTTTGTCGAATATAGACAAGGAAGGCAGTGAATAGACCCCTTCCCAGATCACAGCACTTTGGAAGCACCAAAAATTTGCATGTCCCCAGACTGAGCAATGAAAGCAGTAAGAGGATATAAAAGAAGAAATAAAGATAGACAGCCCCACATGTGAGCAGAGATTAACATGAAATCTACAGTCAAGAGTCAGACTGGAAAAATAAGCAAACAAATAAAGAGTCTGACTTCATAAAGCTACTGTGGCGACAGGAAAGATCAGGACAGAAATTCAGAAGAAGATACTTTGAAAGCATCTTAAAGTAAAGCTTCGATGCCAACCAGCCCAATAAGAATTCCTAGGGAAGTTAAAGAAAAACAAAGAAAAAGAGTAAAGAAAAATTAAAAATCAAATGTGAATAGTAGAGGTGAAACTGGGAAAATAAATGAGAACCATGCAAGAAAATGATGAAATGAGAAATAACAACTTGGCAAAAGAGGTACCAAAAATACTGAAGAAAATAGTTCCTTAAAAATCAAAGTTGGTCAAATAGTTTTAATAATTAGAATTGGCCAAGTGGAAGCTAATGACTTCAGGAGACATGAAGAAACAATAAGATGAAATTTTCAAAAGACTGAAAAGCAGAGAAAATGTGAAATATCTCACAGAAAAAAACAACTGACCTATAAAATAGATCAAGGAGGGATAATTTAAGAATCATTGGACTACTAGAAAGCTATAGTTCAATAAGTCATTCTCTTTTGATTAGCTGTAGATATCACTGAAGAAACTGTATTGTTCCTAGGTTTAGTGCAATCACTGCAATACTATACATAAATAAGATGGGGGGAAAAGTCTGAATACAAAAGAGCAGGGCATCATGAAGGTAACTGGGAGATGTTTAGACCTATGAAGAGAGGGGATTAAATTTTGGAAGGAAAAAAATGAACAATTTGAGGAAAACATGCACACTTTCTATGTCAGATTCTGTTTCCGTCTTCCGTAAAAACAGGTAGAAGGAGTGAGTTAAGGAGGATTAAGGACTCAAGATAAGTAGAAAAGGTAAGTAAAATAATTGGTGTGCAATGTAAATTCATAAAGTAGATTAATGAGTGGAATGATTTTGTAAATTAAGTAGGAGTTGGGTTTGAGGAGGGAGGCAAGATAGGTTAGTGTTATGAGTTTTATTGATACTAACGAAAGAGTGATGAGCATGGCTGCAAGTGGTTAAGAGGTTATAACATTCTTTGCTAGTAATAATAAGTTACTTGTAGGTAAAATATAAAAACTCAAAATAAATTTGAAAAGCAGGGTTTAAAATCTTGTTGATTATGTGATATTTTTATCTGCCACTTCAAAGTGACCACAAGTAATATTCAAAATGTAAATTGTTTTCTGTTTTAGAAGAGAAAGTAAAATGCCTCAAAGAATTCCTCTCCACACTTCATGTTATCAGGGCCAATGAAATGATTCTTAGAAAAAAAATTAGAGAACATATTCAATTGGGGGACAACTAAAGACTCTGAAGTGAGAAGGGAAAGTGGACAGTCAGTAGGAGACTGAAGAATAGAACCACGTAATAAGGAAGGAGGAGAAAAGTAAAAGGGCAAGAATATATGCATTAAATCTATTGCTCATTATTCTCTGTACCCAGAAAGTGTGATTTCAAAAAGTATCTTTGGAAAATAAATGGCCACTCAGTATTCAGTACCAACTTAAAAAAGATCTGAGTGGATAGACTTCTGCAACTATAGTCAGGAACAACTAGGTTAAACATTTATTAATTCTTTATCTGTTTTGGTTCAAAATCAGGGATGCCAAAAACTGTTGAGGTGGGGGCTCTTCCCAGGCCAAACTGTTTTGGTTTCATGATTGTTGTGGTGGAACCATCTCAAAGAATTCAGAGTCAGACCAACTCTAATCAAGTATAAGTATTTATTGAGATTTGACACCTCTCATGAAGCGAGGTGTTCCAAGAGGAACGAGCAACTTTAGAGAAAGCAAGATGGATTTTTAAAGGGGGAAGATGCAATTATAATAACAGAAATTTACATAGAATAGAGAAATACCATTAATATTAATAAAAGGCAGGAGGAGTTTCTTAAGGGATTAGGTAATGGAGGAGGGGTTCCATCATTGATTCTGTAGTTAAACATTCTGGTCATTCTGCCCTCCAATTGGCTAGCTATTGTGGTCCTGTCTTGGGCTAGATGGATGATGTGATTGTGATTAAATACAAGAACACACCTGTTTCTGTGGGAATGGGTCTGGGGGCAGTGACCAGGTAGAAGTAGTAGCTAGGTTTGCATCACATGGACACACCTGCTGCTTCTGTGGGAATTAAGAGTTCAAGGACACACCTGTTGTTCTAATGAGCAGTGAGGCATATACAAAGAGATTAGGACATTGTGGGGGGACCTGGGGCTAGGTAGGTGCAGTGGGCCTGCTGTTCAGTAGGCCCAGGCCTATAATGAAGTTAGAATATTGGGGTTGGTGGTAGCTTTATTAGACTTCCCTCATATCCATGAATAAGTCACTTATCAGATCTACAATTCAAGTTTCCTACTTTACTCGTGATTTACTTGAACACTATACACCATCTTTTGCCTCCATACCTTTATACATGCTTCAATTGCTGTCTCACTACACCAACACCTTTACATTTCCAATTTTTTTTCAAAATTTAATTCAAATCAAACCTACTCCTGAAGGACCTTTTCTGGTTCCTTCCTCCAAATCCTTTAAACTTCAGCTACTAATTCCTTTACTTCTCAAATTGTCTTCCATCTACTCTGCATATATCTTGTATGAGTTTGGTTGTTACATGCTATCTTTGCCATTAGAAAGTAAGCTCCTCGAGGACAGGAGTCATGTTTCTTGCCTTTCTCTGCAATCCTAGTTCTTAGCACTGGTACATTAAAATGTTTTAGATAGGCTAAGCCCGTCTTTGAAGAAATAAGTGAATAAATAAGCAAGAAAGAGCTTGCTATGTACAAAACATTGTACTTAATGCTAGGGATAAAACTAGAAAAGAAAGTTCATTCCTTCAAGGAGTTCATAACCTCATAGAAGAAGACAAAGTACTTAGGAGATTTCAGCTAGAGTTCATATGAAAAGACGCCATGAACTTAGTTGTCCCACATGTAAAACAGAGATGATTATAACTTCCCTGATTACCTCACAAAGTCATCATGACTGTCAAATGATCTTATATCAAATATAAATAAAGGTATCCTATGCTTTTTTATTTACCTTCCGTATATGTTATACAGATCATTTCTCTGTGAATATGTAAGAATACTTGCCAAACTTTATGTCTCAAAGAATAAAAATGTCTTAGTTCCCCTGGATATGCTGCTGAAGTTTAGTAATGCTTTTATTCTTTCCAAACATGTCAGCCAGACCCTCCAGTAATCCAAGTTTACTTCAAAGTTTATAGGATCCAGTGATATGACAATTCAAGGAGGGAGAATATCATTGGTATGCTAGTAACTGTTTAACAACCAGCAATTAAAAATAAAAATAAATAAATGAAATAAAAAAGTTTAATCTGTATTATTAACATTTACTTCTCACTTTCTTAAGCTTATGTAATCATCAAAATAATAAATCAAACTCCGACTTACAGTTTTCTGATTTCTAAGGTGTAAATGTTGAAAATTTAATCATTGGCTATTGGCAGCTGGTTAGAAACTGGTTCCACCTAAGTCTTGGAGAAAGAACTCAAAAGTAGGAAAATCAGGATAGGCTTCCCACAGGAAGTGATTTATGAATGGAGGCTGGAAGGAAGCTAGGGATTCTAAATGCTCAAGTAAGGAGAGAGTGCTTTCCAAGCTTAGGAGATAGTCTACAAAACTGAAAAAGCAGGGCATGGATTTCTAAATTCAGGAGTTAGGAAAGGAGGACAATTAGTCTAGAATAGGAAATGTATGTGTGACATAATGTGAAGTATAATTTCTATTACTTTATATTTTGTATGCATTGTATCCTCCCAAACCTAGTAGAATGTGAAAGTTTTGAAAGTTGGTAATATTTCATTTTTATAAACTATTCTCAGGGCTTAGGACATAGTAGAAATCTCCTAAAAATTTTAAATTGAAAAGTTTGCTGAGAAAAATTAATAAAACTCCAACTCACAAACAAGCACAGTTGAGGTTTTCACTGTCCAAAATTATGTGGAACTGGAATTACTTTATTTTCTCTCTGCATTTTGATGTATATCTCATTAACAATCCATAGTTTTTAATTAGGCCAATAAGGGAATTCCAACAATTCTACCAATAATTTGAAAATTTACACATGGCTTTTAATACTTATGCTGTCATGTCCAAACTTTAATCTCATATCCAAGTGGTATTATTTCAGAACTAATTTTCAAAGCAATTAGTGGATATGCATTATGCAGCATTGTAATATTAAAAAAGGGAAATAATTTATTCTCTGTTCTCTAATCCTTTCCATTAAATCTAAATCCATTTTTATTAAATGGCACAAGAACAACTTTCATTCCCAGTTAAAAAAAAACAACTAAAACTTTTGAAGGGGCTTATATAACAGAGGACAGAAAATTAGCATTTTAATGTGCTTTTAAAACTCAAAGAATAAACATCACTACATATTTTGACCTCCACCTTGTTTCCTATAATGTTGGATAGACATTGTATTTTTTGCAACACAATTCACAATTTGGAGGCCTGAAAAGAAATTGAAAATAACATAGAAAAGTATTTCAGACTCTCTCATTTACGATTTAAAATATAGTCAGCATATTATTGGCTATAATATTGGAGAATGCTTAATAGATTTGAACTCAGTAATCACATTTCTTAGCAAGATAATTAATGGCAACTTTTTATGAAATGATAATGGTTGTATGCCATCAACATGATAGATAAACCCATTTGATAAAATATAATTTGCTATTAAAATGTCACAATTTATTATAGTGGAAAGAGATCATGGGGTCATAGAATTCAGAGCTGGAAAAGATCTTAGATGTTATCTAGTCCAAAGCTTACAGGTGAAGTTACTGAGACTCAGAGAGAAGTGATTTACACAAGGTAAGGTCCAGTAGTTCTAGAATTCATATCTAGGACTTCTATCTCCAATTCAAGTGCTCTTTCCCCTAGATTGAAGTTTCACCTCCAACAAACAATTACTGGGCAATGGTCTTAAGCTCTCAGTGTTACAGGCAACTGTCAGACTACAAACTGCTGAACCATTAGTAAATGTTGACACACTAAGAGCATTATACATTGGTTAAATCGCAAACCTGAAGTGAAAATTTAAAAAGAATATATAACAAAGATCAAAGAAAGGGAGTTAGTGTAAATTAACCTTTTTTTTTTAACAAAATCATAAAACCTATAGGTGACACAGTGGATAGGCTACTGGGTTTGGAGTCACAAAACC
The DNA here is from genome assembly GCF_028583685.1 of Petaurus breviceps papuanus. NCBI lineage: Eukaryota > Metazoa > Chordata > Mammalia > Diprotodontia > Petauridae > Petaurus > Petaurus breviceps. The sequence goes on from NW_027187244.1 coordinate 2,939,689, forward strand.
CTGAATTCAAGTGTGACCACTGACACTTACTAGCTGTGTGACCTTGGGCAAGCACTTAACTTTTATTTGACTGAGTTTCCTCATCTTTGAAATCGTGATAATAATAGCACTTGCCTGACAGGGTTGCTTTTAAGAATCAGAAGAGATAATTGTAGAGCATTTAGTACAATTCCTGACACATAATAAGCATTATATAAATTTTTGTTATTATTATAATTACTATGCTTATTATTGTTACTGTTATTATTAATAGGTTTACAAACAAGATTCTATTTCTGGTGGCACATTAGGGTATTGTGCTAAGGGTGGAATGGACATAGACAAGAGACCTAATCTTGCAACAAACCTTTTGATGATGTTTATTTACTTAGCTGAGGGATTCAACTCAAGTAATATTTTACCAACAATTCATAGATTCTGAAATGCCAATACAAAAAAAGTTGCTCTCTCTTCTTGATCATAAGAAGATTTCACTAAGTCTTATACAAGCCTGAGTTGTGGATAGAGAAAAGTGAATAAGTCAATTTTGATAGATTTTAGAAGAAGAAGAATATGAATTAGTTTGGAAAGGTATATGGAAGCATTTTTAAAACTCCTTTTGATTTCCCCCAAAGAATATTAAGAAATAAGCATGTCTCTAGTCTAAAACCTTTCCAGATTTTTCATTTTGGAAAAGTAGGTAATAGGGAAAGAACACATGTTCAAGATAACAAAATTTGTTCAGTCTAAAACTTTTTTTCAATAAATATTAAAAACAAAGACATTAATAGGGTATTATGATATAAAAACCTGGGTACTTTTTGAAAGTCAGTAGAGGAGGGGAGCAACTTAACATTTAGTTATCCAGTACTGGCATGTATGACATTGGAACGTGATAGGTTCTGCCTAATTGGAGCCAAGTAACCTAAGCTCTCTGAGACTCAGTTTCCTCATTTGTAAACTGAGGAGACTGAACTGCCTCCAAGGTTGCTTTCATCTCTAAGAATGTGAGATATTTTTGTTTGTTTATTTTTCCCTAAGAAGAAGAGTCAGGGTAAGAAAAGAAATTGATTTCCACAAACCAGCATAGACCCCGGTCTCTTTACTTTTTTTGTCACCATTCACTTGCTGGAAAATATTTGACTTTTTACTACAATGCACACAGTCATTTGCAAGCCTTTGAGTTGGTCCATTCCTTTGCTGTCATTTTAGCTGAAAAGCTAGATTTAATAAGAGATACATTGAAACTATTATACATTACATAGATACTGTGTGCAACGGTAGCAAGCATGATTCATAATACATTAGGAGACATGTTTTCCATTTCCAAGTCTACCCTTTATATGTTAAGGGCCTTTCTCCACCTTTGTATATCAGTAACTCCCTCGATAAAGTGGAAGGAACAACAATTGCTGCCATATAACACTCAGAGTTAGCTTTCCAAATCAAAGTCGCTGATCACATATCACAGGTCAGTGAATAAAGGAAGAAAAGAGAAGATTTGTATTCCCACTCTGGTCCCCAACATGGTTGTATCATAATGTTGGCCCTCTGAAGAAACAGCTCAGCTTTCTGGATGAAGAGTTTTTATAGGATATTAGAAATCTTACATTCAAGGTATATCCTATAATTCACTTCAGTGGACTTTGTAATACAGTTTTCAAAGCAAGATAAGATAGAGAGGAAGAGCTCAGTAGTGTCCCAGTGGATTTCTGCATTTACACAGGTGACCTAAATACTATTTTTTCATCATTTGTTTCTCCCCCAAAGCACTTTGTTGCTTAAGAATTAATGATATTGGGACCTGAACGTCTATCCTTCCACCTTGTTATTCATGTGCATGAATAGAGTTGAACATTGTTTCATTCTCTTAATATTTCTAACTTTGTTTTCTGGGCTTTAATTTAATCTGCTTTTTGCCCCCTCCTTTCTGCTACTGTGCAATGAGAAGAATAAAAAGAAGACAAGGCAAGAATTTGTGAATTTGAGTTTCTAAAGCATCAGGATCATTACTTTATTCCTGGAAAATAATTAAGGATCAAAAGAGCATTTTGTATTTCACAATGATCATATTCAAAGTTCAGGATATTTATTTCATGGGGGATGGATATTTTTCACGTATTCATAAAAATAAAGGGATGGTATGTATAAATAAATTCCCTTTTTCCTGCTGCCTTTTTTCCCTTCACTCTCACTTATTATTCCAAAAGTGGTGCTCATGCTTGTGAGGCCATTTAATGTCTTAATATGTGTGTCTCTTATCACCATTTTATTGTGGGTTTGGGAAAATCACTTCTTTCATAGACCATTTTTTCTCATATAAAAAAATAGAAGTTAGGCTGGACTAGAAGATGATCTAACTTTGCCATCCTATGATGTCATTTATATGATGCTATCTTATTTGGATTAGGAAGAAGGATTTTTGTTTTATTTTGTTTTAGGCTAAGGCCAAGGAAATAGATGCAGCTAGATATTCCTGGCTATTCTGTGTGACATTTTTGAAGATACTCTTGAATTTCCCATTTTTAAACCTGGGGAGCAATCTGAAGCCTCTACTGAATAAAATGATATGTGGTAAAGAGGATACCTTCCCTCTCTCTGCCCCCCACTGAGGTACATAGCAGACGTGGCTCCTCTCATTTAATTGTGTGCTGCAGGCAGCCATGAAGCATCTCAAGATTGGAAGAGATTTTCTGTGGTAGATCAATAGACTAATTGCACCTAAAACATATAGCAAGCCTGGAATTGTATGTAATCAGGGGAAATGGGTGGTATACATTTCAACCCAGTGGCTTTAGCTGGGGTTTTGATAACCTTGATGTGATTATGACACAATCTCTGAATCATTTGAAAGCAATGTTTTACTTCCTAATTCCTAGTATATCAGTAAATACAAGCTGTCCCCATCAACCAAATCAGAGAGGAACAAGTAAATTTAGGGTCAGGATGTTCTATGTGCACTGATGTGACTCATCTTCTGGGTAAGAATGTTTGGTAAGGATTTCATTTACCCTGAAATAATCTATTTTTCTATAAAATCATGATGCCTCAGTTTTCTTATCATCAATGGAGGTGATAAATGGAGGGAAACTTGGTGCCTGATATTTTGTTTGCAAGTGATTGTGCTCTCTATGCAGCCTCTGAAGCTTAGATGCAACAAAGTATGTACGGGTTGATTCGCTGCTGCTTGTGATACTTTTGGCTTTACAATTAACATAAAGAACACACCGGTGCTCCACCAGCCAGTACCCTACCATCTATACATGAAAGCATTAGTTACAACAAATGGAGAATGTTGTTTGAATTCCAAACATACACTTGCTGAAAAGAACTCACAGAGTTCTCACACAAAGTGCTCACATGATGATCAGAAGTTTTGAAACAAGGACACTATCAAGGTTTCTCTCAAGAATTTTGGAATTGATTGTGTCACATGGGAGACACTGACAAAGGTGTGCCCTCATCAAAGAAGGCACTGTGCTGTATGAGAGAAGCAGAATTGCAGCTCAAAAGAAACACACGTGCACAAATTTAGAGATATTTCTCCTCTCTAAATTTTTATGTGGACTATTTGTGCCCCAACCTGTGATGGAACCTTCTGAGTTTGTGTTGAACTGGTTGACCACAATCAGACACATTTTACCTTGACTCCAATATAGAGATTTTATTTTGGTTCTGTTTGAGAACAAAGAACAATGACCAACCAATCTACCAGGTGTCCCACAGGGCTCTGTCCTGGTTCACTTCTCCCTCTATACTATTTCACTTGGTAATCTCATCATCTCCCAGGGATTTAATTATTATCACTATGCTGAAGATTCTCAAATCTACTTGTCCCACCCTAATTTCTCTGCTGATTTCTAGTCTCACATATCCAACTGTCTTCATACATCTAAACTAGATAGTCCATAGGCATTTTAAAGGCTTCATGTGCAAAACTGAACCCATTATCAGTCCCCCTAACCCTCCCCACTTCCAAACTTTCCTCTTACTGTGAAAGTTAACACTATCCTTCCAGTCCTCCCTAGACACAATCTAGGTGTCATGCTTTACTCTTCCCTCTCCTTCACATTCCATATCCAATCTGTTGTCAATACCTATTGATTCTACCTTTGCACTATCTCTTACAACATCTCTATCCTCTTTGGACACTGCCACCATACTGGTTCAGGCACTAATCACCTTATGCTTGAAATATTTCAATAGACTAATATTTGGTCTTCCTGATACAATAGACTAATATTTAGTCTCCCCACTACTGACCCTTCTCCATTTAGCCCCCAACATGATTTTATTAATGTACAGTTCTGATCATGTTATTCCTAGCCCCTAGTTGATAAACTCTAGCAGCATCCTATCATTTCCATGGTAAAATACAAGATCCTCCATTTGGCATTTAACATCCTTCCCAACTTCTCTCCCACAACTTTCCGGTCTTCGTATACCTTCCAATACCTCCACCATTCACTCTACAATTAAGTGACACTGCATTCTTTACTGCTCCTCAAACAAGACACTCCATCTTTCAGCTCAGCATATTTTTTCTGGTTTTCTTCCATGCCTGAAATGTTCCCCCTCCTCTGTCCTACCTTTGGGTTTCCTTGGCTTCTATCATGTCCCAGCTGAAATCCTGCCTTCTACACTAAGCCTTTCCTAATCCTTCTTAATTTCCATGCCTTCCCCGTTAATTCTTTCTTACTTATCCTATAAATAGTTCATTTGTACATGTTTGCTTTCTTGCTATCTCTCCCGTTAGAATGTGAGCCTCTCAAGGGAGGAGATTGAATTTTGCCTTTCTTTGTATCTCTAGTACATAACATAGATCCTGGCACATAGTGCAAGTTTAATGTTTCTTGACTGAGTGAATGATTTTTTCCAGGCTTACTGCAAGAACAGAAATTCAAGTCTCACCTCAAATACATACTATGTGACCCTGGGTCATGGGAACTCTCCATTTTCCACTCAAGTCTTTAATAATGAATGAATAACAATCATTTTCTATACACTAGGCACTATGCTGAATGCTGGGCATACAAATAGAAAAAAAAAGAAGGTAGTCCTCAAGCTTGCTTTCTAAATACACTTAAATAAGCCAAATAGGAGAGGAGTAGCCAGCAAGAAATGTCTCATAAAGGAATTTACATTGAGGGTAAGTGTTAATGATACATCCTTTTTCAGGAATTTTGACTTGAGTGGATGGTAATTCAATGGTGGCAGAGAGGGAAGGTGCACAGGGAATGCGAGTATGATGATCTTCAGTAGACTGGAAATGGTGATAACTGGTAGAGTGACAATTTTAAGCTGGCCACAAAAAAGTAATATAAGGATGAAGAAAATAGTAAAGATTTACTAAATTTAAAATGGTGAGCAGGTGCCAATTTGCATTTGGGGAATTGTCAACACACTACTGAAATCACCAATCTAATTTTAAAAAAAAGATCATTAGCTCCTGATTTCCTCTAGCATTAAATACAATTTCGTCTACTTGGCATTCATAGCCCTTGATAATCTGACTCCAGTAGTCTAGCTTTTAGAGCTAAATATTTCATTTACCCACTCTAAAATCTAGTCAAACTGACCTGCATGCTGTTCCTAATACACAACATTCCATTTCTATCTCCATACTTTACTCAGGTTGGTCCCCATGCCTAGAATTTATGTCTTCCTCCCTCTCTGCCTCTTAGAATTCTTTTGCTGTTGTTTAATTGTTTCCGTCATGCCTGACTCTTCATGACCCCATTTGAGGTTTTCTTGTAAAAGATACTGTAGTGGTTGGTCATTTCCTTCCCTGGCTCATTTTGTAGATGAGGATACTAAGGCAAACAGGGTTAAGGGACTTGTCCACAGTCACATACCTGTGTGTGGTATGTGCCTGAGGTCAGATTTTAAATCAGAAAGATGAGTTTACCTGACTCTAGGCCCAGCATTTGATCCACTAAACCTCCTAGCTGCCCATTAGAATTGCTAGCTCACTTTAATGCTAAAGTCATCTTCTACTTCCCACAAGAGTTTCTTTTCTTCTAAGTGCTCCAGATGCTATTGCCATTCCCAAATTCCATCCTCAAAATATATTCATTCTATGCTGCTTTATAAGCACATGATTTTCCCCAATACATTGTGAGCTTCTTAATATAGGTACTGTTTCCTCTTTGTCTTTGTATCCAAAGGAGTTATACAGTGTCTGACAATGAGTGCTTTTTGACTGATTTATTGATTGACTGATTGGTTTCCTACTAGAAGGGCCTAATTGACCTCCCTGTCTCCAGTCTTTCCTGACAGATCAATGTTTCTAATGAAGGAATTTAATGATGTCCCTCTACTGCTCAAGTATTACTGGTAACCCCTTTTTGCCTGCCAAATAAAATCTGGATTCCTAGCCCAGCATTTGAGACTCTCTAGTTACACATTACTTTTCAAATCTTTTCTGTTGCTTTCAGATTACTTCAAACAAACTGACACCTTCATATTTCTCTTAACAAACACAGTTTTTTAAGAGTCATTCCAAGTAAAAGGCAAGTAAGGTACTTGCTTTACATATATAAAGCTTAGGTTGGGGGAGAGGCACAGAAAAATATGTAATATATGCATCTACTTGCATGACAGTGTGTGATAGATTGAGATAGAAGGTAGGTGATGAGTACATAGATATAGATGATAGATTAAGATATTGATAGATAAATAGAACATTTATTTTACCCTAAGGATATGAAAATAAGAAAGCAATATTATTCTCAAGGAGCTTACATTCTAATAGGAGAAGATAAAATATAATAGTGAGCTTTATGGAAAGGAGAGGGAGGAGAAAGGAGAACATATGCTACACCATTAGAATATGGAGACATTTTTTGGCAGAGTTAGCTAGTTTTTAGCTAGTTAAGGGGCTATCTCCATAAATCCTGATGATCATTCAGGGTCAAGTTCAAGGGCTATTCCCTCTATACAGGCTTCCTTAATTTTGTCATGCAGAATGACCTTTCCTCCTTTCAAATTACTTTAGTACTCATTAAAGTAGGCCTTGTATTTGTAATTATTTTCATCGTTTTCTCATAACATATGAAGCAGCATGGCAGTGTGTTAGTGTGCTGATCAATGAATCAGGATGACCAGAGCTACAATCTAAATCTCTGTTAGTTACTAGTCATGTGAAACTGAGTGAGTCCCTTAGCTTCTATATTCCCAGTGTAACTCCCCAGTGTTTATTTTAAAATCTTCCCAATTTGACAAACTTCCTAGCCTTCTTGGACATTAGTCTACCTCATAAGTCCTATGCTCTAGCCAAAGTGACCTACTTGCTATCATGTTCAGTGCTCTTATATATATATATATATATATAATTTATTTCTATATATTTATATTTTATATATATAATTTATAATTTATATACATATATATACTTTTATAAATTCTGAGCATTTATACAAGTTGTGCCCCATGTCTTGAGTGCACTCCCTTCTTATCTATCTATCCATCTATCATCATTATTATCATCTTCTTTTACCTGTATCATCTCTTTCTATTACCTGTCTATACATCCATTATCTTTATTTCTCTATCAATATCTGTCTTCCCCTCTATCTAGTTCTCTGTCAGATATCTATCCATCTGGCTACTTCATGGTATTGCTATGCTCATCAAGTGAGATAAACTCTACAAATGTTAACTACAATGATGATAGTGAAGATGATGATGATGATGATGACACTGATTTCTTTCCTCCAACAGAATGTAAATTCCTTGAGGACAATGTCTCTTCTTTGTGTGTTTTTGCAATCCTAATACCTCGCAGTGCCTGGAATATAGTTAATACTTAAGAAATATTTACTGATTTGAGTTATTTACTCTTTTAAGGCATAGATTATGATCTATGGGTGAAGTTCTCACGCTTGATGTACTAAATCTCTGTTAGTTACTAGTCATGTGAAACTGAGTGAGTCCCTTAGCTTCTATATTCCCAGTGTAACTCCCCAGTGTTTATTTTAAAATCTTCCCAATTTGACAAACTTCCTAGCCTGAGGCCAGCAGAGATAATTCTGATGTTTCTCTGTTCCTTGAGAATAGAGTCTAAGTTGCATTCATTTTTTATCTATTGTTTTTCCTCTTAAAAAAAACAACACTACCAGTCCATTTTCAATTTTTTCCATCAAGAAAGGATCAGTTTACTACATTTTATTTTCAAATTCGCAAAATAAGCTTTAAAAAATAAAAAAGCAAAATTAAAGATGTACATAACATGATGAGATCATCTAGAAAATGTTTCTATAATTGGGAAGTCTATTTTTAACTCTTGGAAGGATGAGAATTTAATATTTGTAATCATATAACTGTAATTTTAGTAATTTACCACAACTTCTTAAAGTTCAATTTAGTTTTTGTGGCTATTAAAACTTTTTTAATGATGTTTATGTTACCATTTTGTACAAAGTAATATAATTTCAATCAACCAATTTGTATTGCCAATTATTAATTGCCTACCACATGGCAAGCTTTGTGCTAAACCCCACGAATACATATATGTCCCTTCTTTCAAAGAGCTTACAATCTAATGTCTAAAAGTGCAAACATATTGGAGATTCCAAGAATATCCAAACTTGAGAAAAAAATGAATAAAGGCAAATTATCATAGAGTGTCATGGTTCTGTAATGAAATATATTCTTTAGAAAAACTTAGATCTAGGTCCCTAGGTTCCCACAGATATCTCTAAAGTATAACAGGACATAACTTGTTCCCAATTTTCCTGCAAAAAAACTAAATCACTTCATTGAGGGATGATCATACAATAAAGTGAACAGAAGAATGAAAAAGTAATGAAAACAGAGGTTCAAATGAACACTGCTGACTCTACAATTCTGCTTGGTTTGCTACAACCTCAGTGATTGGATTTGTGTGTGAATACAGGAAGTAATTGGGAATAAAGTTCACAAAACTGTCACTAAGATTATAATGACTCTTAATGCTAGTGATAAATAAAGTGTAATTTTCCCTAATGCAGAATCCTCACTCATGAACAAGGAGTAGTTTATAGTACATAGAAAACTATAAAGCTGTTTAACATTTCTGTAATGTGCAAGGAAAAACTTGTAGAGAAAACAGAGAATTGCAAATGATCCTGTATAAAGAAATGAGATATAATTGAGTACATGAAAAAAGCAAACACTGCAAAAAAGTAATCTGCTTGTTCTGACCCCACCAATAGTGTGTAGCACAGTGGCTTGCACATAAATTATACTGAATATTGAATAAATAAATGAATGATCAGAAGTAGCCTCCTACAGAACAACTGTTCTCTTCCAACAATGTTCTAATTAATATCATAGAGTAGTTGAATTGGAGATAGAAAATATCTTAAAGATCATGGAATAAGATGAATCCCACTCCCATTTTAGAGATGAAAAAATTGAGGGGGAGATAAAGGGAGAGAGGGAAAGGAAGACAGAGACAGAGAGACAAAGAGAGACAGAGAGAAACTTATAAATGTATTTCACTCCGTTGACTGAAAGAAGAAAAGAATTATGGGTAAGATATATTGCCTATTCTGTCAGATGCAGTAATTCTGAGTGAGATTAACTACTTTTCTTTTTTTCTACTTCTTTTAAAATTTTATTACAAAAAAATGGTTCATTGAATAGTAGTACCCTTTCTGGAGGGTAGAAGGAATATTTATAAATCAATTCAATAAGTTAAAAATCTTAAAATAAAATAAACCATATTTTTTGGTGGTGTCATTGTTGTTCTAACCCAAAAGGTAATGTAAAATAACAAAATGTTAGGATTAGAGGTCTTCAGAGTTCATCCTATTCAACCTTTTAATTTTACCAAAAGAGTAACTGTAGATCTGGGGAACTGAAATTACTTGTCCAGGGTCATCGGTTAGCAAACAGCCAAAACAGGAATAAAACCCAAGACTCTTATTTCTAAATCCAGCATTCTTTTGTTGAGAATTCGTTTCGGACTTCTTCATCACAATGGGTTTTGTTTGTTTGCTTCTGTTGTCCCTTTAGAGGAAAAGTCCTCCGCATGATGGTGTGAAATAAATCATTAAGTTTCTAATATGAAATACCTTGGTTGAGAGTATGATTTGTTGTTGTCATTCAGTTGTTTTCAGTTATATCTGACTTTTCTCAACCCCATTGGGTTTTTCTTGAACTGACTTTTTATCCACTGTACCATCTAACTACCTAACTGTATGACAGGAGATAAGAAAAGAAGACACTTCATAAGATACTTATTTTCCTAAAGATGAATTAGATTTTTTCTTTACTTTCTACTTTGTCACAGAACTAGGAGCAATAGGTGAGAAGTTACAAAGAATAAGATTTAGATTTCATGTAGGGGAAAACTCTTTACAATTTAAGTTATCCAAAAATAAAATGGACTGCCTCAAGAGGTAGTAAATTTCCCATTGCTAGAGATTCTGATCAGGTACAGATTGAATTGGATTCTTTCTGAGGTTCATTATAACTTTGAGATTCTATAGTAACTTCTTAACAATTGTACCGAGATCCTCTTTGCTGGAGGTCTTCATACAAAGGTTAGATAGCAACTTCTTAAAGAAAGGATTCTTATTCAAGTATGAGACAAACTACATGACCTCTAAGCCCCTTCCAGGTCTGAGATTTAGTGAATTTGTGAATTTAGAAAGCCGAATTAACAAAACTTTTCTTCACAAGGTTTTTTTTTCTTAAATAAGAGATTTGTGACCAAGGATAATTTCATTAGGTAAGCATATGGAAAATTTTTGTGTCTATCTACTCACATGTGTTTGTTGAAGAATGATTCATTTATCAGAAAGAAACATCATGCCAGATATGAAAGATGACAAGAAACCAAAAAGCACAGTACTTTTTAGCAAAAATGAGGAAAGTGCAACTGAAATTTCTACTAACAAAAACAATGTATAGCTATTAAACAGTTAGATTTTAAGTACTTTAAAAAATAAAGGTTGGTAGAGAAAGCAAATCATTTAAATCATCTCATTCTATTACTGTAGATCTATCTTTGCAAAATTCCATAGGTTATTAATGATTATACAAAAATTCAATAATATTCTTTTACATGTTGAAATTATTTCTAAAGTTATGAGTTGCACTGTTGCAACAGTAGATAATAGCCTTTCTGATGCCATTGCCTTCTTTCACTCTCTTCTCTCATTAATTTTTGTTCTATGAAGTAGCTCCATAGACTCACTTTCTAAGCTTAACTGACAATTAGGTAAAATTGTTCAGCATATACACAAAATTGGCACCTCACCTTGTCAAGATATTAGTAGGTACCCTGTTTTCCAGACTTGAGGCCCAGAAAGCAGACTGTTCCCTGAGCTTGGAATTATAACAATTCTTTGTACTCAGCCTCTGGATGATCTCACCCTCTGGATTATCTCAGTCACAGCAAAATCCCAGAATTACTTCCCACCAGCATCAGGTGGTCTCTGAGCTTGGACAAGCACCTGTAAAAACTATGTTCTGGTCATGAAGTCCTGCTATGTATCCAACTGTCATATTGCTGCTGTTACCCCTCCCTGTCAGGGCCACAGCTCACTGTGAAGTCATTGGTTTAAGTATTAAGATCTCCCCACACTGCATCTCCTCCCTCCCCTAATAAAATACAGTCAGTGCTCTTGCACATGTGTCCTAGCTTGCAAGTCATTTCTCTCACTTTGAAATTAAACTTCTGTTTGATCCCTGACATTACTCTTTCTAGCCTGCTTTGTTCGACTCCATTCACCCACACATTAGAGGTCAGTTCTGGTCCGGTGCAGTATGTTTAGGGCACTTTGGACATGACAAAAATAATAACCTGCCGCTACTCTCAAAGAGTATACATATAATAAGGGAAGGTAAGAGATGCACACAAATAACTATTATACAAAAATAATATAACTAATATGGATAAAAGCAAAGTCTTCAACAAAACGCCTTTCCCAATACCTGTTAATTTGAGTGCTTTGTCTCTTTTAATTATTTCCTGTTTTTCTTTCACATAGTTTGTCTGTATATATTTGTTTGCATTTCTTCTATTACATTATAAGCCCCTAGGGGGCAGGAACTATCCATCTTTTGACTCTCTATACCCAGCTTAGCACAATGCTTGGCCCCTTTTCACTTCAGCTATACTGACTTTCCACTTCTCTGGAATTCTCTAACATGCCTCAGAACTTGGTGTCTTCTCTTCCTAGTCCCCTCATCCTCCTTTCAGCTTCATTTTGTTTGTTGTCTTCCACCATCATATCATAAGCTCCTTGAACACAGGTATTGTCTCTGTTTTAAATTTGTATTTGTATCCCCTAAGGGCAGGTAGATGGCATAGTGCATAGAACACCAGAACACCAGGTAGGGAGTCAGGAAGTCTCATCTTCCAGAGATCAAATCTGGCCTCAGACACTTACTAGCTGTGTGACCGTAGGCAAGTCACTTAACCTTTTTGCCTCAGTTTCCTCATCTGAAAAATGAACTGGAGAAGAAAATGGCAACCCACTCCAGGATCCTTGCCAAGAAAATTCCAAAAGGTATCACAAAGAGTCAGACACTGAAAGCAATTAAACAACAACAACCACAAATTATATCCCCACTACTTAGCACAGTACATATCACATAGTTTTTGTGTTTATTGACCCCCTGAAAGTGAAAGATTTAAAGAAGAAAAGAATCACTGTGGGGAGAAGAGAATGAAAAGTGCATCAGGAAAGGCTTCATAGAAGAGGTTAAATTTAATCTGTGCCTTGTAATCGGTGTATTATTTGAAAGGGCTGAGATTAAAAAGAACATTTTATACATAGGTCACACTATGAACAAAAAGACAAGGTAGGAAAATCTGGTATATATTCTAGCACACTATATACCTAAGTAGAAACTCTAGAAAACAGATAATTACATTACAGTCTCATTGAGCACATGAAGGAATGTAGTGTGACATAATACTGGAATAGTAGATTAGTATCAGATTGTATATGGCCATGAAGATTCAGATTATATGTTATGGTCAATGGGGAGGGTTTGAAGGTTTCTGCAAAGGGGAATAATATAATTAGATTAAATCCAGAAGATTATTCTGGCAACAGTACACAAGATGAAATAGATGTAGAAGGAAAATTATGTTCAATCGTGAAGGCCAAGTAGAAGGAAACATTTTAGTCTAGTTCCCTTCAAAACAATTCTACAAAAATAGAGAAAACATACCAGGACATAGTTTAGATCAAGAAATAAGGAAAAATAAGTTAGTCATTTCTGCTGTCCAGGTAGGCACAGGGAAATAAAGGTTGATGGATACTGGGGACTGGTTCTTCACTTGAGCATGTTAACCTTCTAGTTCAAGGGATAGAGAAGTACCTGTTGCTGTTAATTGAGGCAGGATTCTGAATCCAATGCAGCAGGGTCTGACACTGGGGATGGAGTTGGGACATAGGCCAGTTGGTGTCTCTGTTACTCATCCATCACCCAGAGGCGAGACTCAGGTCCAACTCCTATCCTAATGTGAAACCCAACACAGATTATCCAGCACAGATTGTTCAGACCAAAGGAGAGACTACTGTTAGTCATCTTGATCAGAATCTGTAGAAGTTTCAAGCTAGCTGACGGTGGCTGAGTTCAACAGCAGTCTACAGGGACTCCAAACAGGGGCAAGCCTACAGTTTTGTTGCTCAGACATTTTGTTTCTCAGATTGCAAAATTCAAATAAGGAAAACAGTGATCAGACTTCATCCTATAACAGAATGTTTTCAACACACTGAAAGCTCATAAAGCCCCCAAACAGAAATGTCTCTGGCACCTTTGAATAAAACAACACTGAACACCAGAAGAAAGAAGCAACAGGATTCATGAGCACACAAAATAGAACAAAGCATGGTCCAGAAAATTATCTCTATAATTGAATAATGTCTGGCTCCAAAATAAAATCTGGAAGAATGAAAGCCCTATTTTGGTGACAAGAATATTTAAGACGGAGACATGAAATAAGAAAATGGCTCCATAAAATCTATAAGCAGAGCCTCAAAACACACAATGTAGACATTCAACTAGAATTCCTGGAAGAAATTAAACAAAGTCTTTTTTTTAAGTTCAAATGATTTAATAAATGAAATGAAAACGGTAGAGGAAAGGATAAGAAAAGGAATGAGAATTATGAGGCAAAGACTTGAGAAACAACAACTTAATAAAAGAGCCACAAAACCTTATCCAAGCAACTAACTTCTTGACCATTAGAATGGATCACCGAGTCTTAGAAATGAGTGTCTCAGGGCAGAGTTAAGATTGCAGAGTAGAAGCATGACCTCTGAGCAGCTCATGCTTCCACTTTCCCCAATCAATGTAAAAGGGGGATTCTGAAAAAAACTTTGGAATTGCAGAAACCACAAAATGACACAGAGAAGCTAACCTCCCCCTAAGGACAGCCCAGCAGGCCAGTGCAGCACTCTGGGAGCCTAGCCCAGGCCCCAAGAGCAGACGTTTTAGCCCCACAGCAGGCCTGACCAGCCCCGGCCAGAGGGACTCCATATGAGCAGCAGCTGTGGGCCTTTCCAGAATTATCAACACATATGAAAAGGACAAAGTGAGAGGTCAGTGCAGTCTAGATTTTGGGACCCAGTAAGTAGGAGTGCATCACCCAGCAGCACATGACAGCTTCAGCTCCTGGCCTGCAGAGTGTAGGGGGAAGAAGCAACCAGACTGAGGGGTAATCACTCTTGCTTTAACCTGCTTGGATCTGGATTACAGTCTAGGGTGGAGGTCCTGGGGTGTGTGACCACCTTGCCAAAGTGTGTGGAGACTTCAGAGAGGACACCCATCTAATACCTCCAGCAGCTGAGAAAAACCCAGTGTTTGGGATGAAAGCTCCCCTGTCTGGTGGAAGAGTCCTACTGTGGCAAAAAGCACATGGGTCAAGTGATGGAGGGGCAACATGACCAGGCAAAGGAAACAGCAGACAGAAGATTCCAACATTAGACTCATATTTTGGGGACAAAAAGGAGCAAAGCATGGAACAGGAGGAGACACTGAAGTCAGAACTCCTGCACCAAAAGCTTCAAAGGAAAATACAAGCTGGTTACAGGCCATAAAGGGCCTTCAGAAGCAGATAAGAGAAGTGGAGAAAAATGGGGAAGAAAAATGATAACGAAGCAAGAAAATTATGAAATGAGCGTCAACAGCCTGAATGAGGAAAATTACACCTTAAAAAAATAGACTAAGTCAATTGGCAAAAGAGGATCAAAAAGGCAATTAGGAGAGGAATGCCTTAAAAAGTCAAATTTGCCAGACGGAAAAAGAATCTCAAAAGCTCATTGAGGAGAGTCATTGCTTCAGAATTAGATTGCAGCAAATGGAAGATAATGATTTTGTTAGAAATCAAGATGCTGTTAAACAGATCCAAACAAATGAAAGAATAGAAGCCAATGTGAAATATCTCATGGGAAAACCCACTGACCTGGAAAATAGATCCAGGAGAGATAATTTAAAAATTATTGGACTACCTGATAGCCATGATCAAAGTAAGAACCTAGAAATCATCATCCAGGAAGTTCTCAAAGAAAACTGCCCTGATATTTTAGAACCAGAGGGCAAAATAGAAGTTGTAAGAATCTGCCAATCACCTCCTGAAAAAGATTCCCAAAAGAAAACTCCTAGGAATATTATAGCCAGGTTCCAGAATTCCCAGATTAAGGAGAGAATATTACAAGCAGTGAGGAAGAAACAATTTGAATATTGTGGAAACACAATCAGGATAACCCAAGATCTGACAGCTTCTACACTGAGGGATCGAAGGGCTTGGAATAGGATATTCTGGAGAGGTCAAAGGAGCTGGGATTAAAACCAAGAGTCACCTACACAGCAAAACTTAGTATCATGTTTCAGGGGAAAATATGTTCATTCAGTGGAAGAGAGGACTTTCAAGCATCCTTAATGAAAAAAACAGAGTTGAATAGAAAATTTGACACTCAGATACAAGAAGCAAGAGAAGCATGAGAAGGTAAACAGGGAAAAGAAACAATAAGGAGCTTATGAAAGTTGAACTATTAACGTTCCTACATGGAAAAACAATAATTGTAACTGATGAAACTTTTGTCAGTATGAAAATAGTTGAAGGGAACATATATATATATATATATATATATATATATATATATATAGGTATATGTGCATATGAATACATATGCAAACGCTTATATATGGGCACAGGACCAATTTAACAGGAAGGGATGATACTTCAAAGGTGAAATTAAGAAGTGAAAGAGGAATATAATGAGAGGAGATGGGGAAAGACAGAATGGGGTAAACTATCTCATATAGAAGAGGGAAGGGAAAATGTTTACAATGGAGGGGAAGAATAGGAAGGCAAAAGGAAATGGGTCACCCTTTTTCTCATTGAATTTGGCTTGGGGAGGGAATGAAATACACACTAAATAGGGTAACTCACCCTACAGGAGAGTAGGGGGAAAGGGGATCAGAGGGGGAATGATGGAAGGGATGGAAGGCTGGGGGGGGGGAAGTTGGAAGCATCCACTTTTGAAAAGGGAAGGAATCAAAATAGAGAATAGAAAAATTGGGAGGTGGGATAGGAGGGAGGGAAATATAGTCAGTCTTTTACAATGTATCTACTATGTTATTTTTTGCATTAGCTACACATGTACAACCTATACTGAAATGCTTATCTTCCCAATAAGGGTGGGTGACAAGGGAGGAAGGGAACGAATATTTAATTCAAAGTTTTAAAGTCAAATGTTTAAATATATATATGTGTGTGTGTGTGTGTGTGTGTAATTACTATTATTAATACTATTTTACATGTAATTGGGATATAAGATATACAGGCACTGGGGCATAGAGATCTACCATGCCCTACTTGAAAAGTCAAAAAGGGTATGGGAGAAAATATGGGAGAGAGCAGATTGGAGGAGGGGATATCCTGTGGGACTGCTATTTTGGGGCAGTGGGTAGAGGAAAAATGGGGAGAAAATTTGTAACTCAAAATCTCTCAGAAATGAATGATGTAAAATCAGAGGTTAATAAAGCATTTGAAAAATTTTACAAAAGAAATTAGTGTCTCAATAAGACAATAAGAAATATCAAAATAAATGCAATAGACTAAAAAAAGAAGAAAGGATAATGTATCTCAAATCAAAAACAAATGGACAGGAAAATAATCAAGCATAATAAGCTACAATAATTACTATCAGGTAATTTAAGAATCATAACAGTACTTCAAAACAATGACAATAAAAAGGTCGATATCAGGTTTTTTTTTTGTCTTTATTAATTTGTACCTATACTTTGAGTTTACAAGATTCAGTTCCCCAGTTCTTTGAGTTTCAATTTTTCTCCCCTCCTCCCCCCCCCAAAATTGTGGCATACAATCAGGTATAGGATCTGCAGATACTTTCACATTAGACATTGGTCAGGTTATAAAAAAGGATTGTATCACATGGAATGGACAATGGGAAAGAGAAAACCAAACCAAACAAGAAAAAGAAAGAGAGCAGGTAATTTGCTTCAATCTGCATTCAAACTGTTCTTTCTGGTTCTTTCTCTGAATGCAGACATCTCTCTCCATTATGAATCTTTTGGAGTTTACTTGTAGACCTGCATTTCTGAGAAGAGTCCGTTCTATCAAAGTTGGTCATCACACATACGTTGTATCTATAATTGTGTACAAATTTGTCTTTGTCCTGCTCTTCTTACTCATCATCAGTTCGTATAAGTCTCTCCAGGTAATTATGAAGTCCATCAGCTCTTTGTTTCTTATGGGACAATAGTATCCTATTACATGCATATACCACAACTTGTTCAACCATTCCCCAATTGATGAGCAATCCCTTAATTTTCAATTCTTTGCCACCACAAAAAGAGCTGCTATAAATATTTTTGTACATATGGGTCTTCCTCCCACTTTTTGATCTCTTTGGGATATAACACTAGAAGTGGTATTGCTGGGTCAAAGTGTATGAAATTATTTATAGCCCTTTGGGGTTCCAAATTCCAAATTGCTCTCCAGAAAGTTTGGATCAGTTCACAACTACACCAGTAATTCATTAGTGTTTCAATTTGCCCACATCCTCTCCAGCATTTTTCATTTTCCTGTTTTGACATCTCAGCCAATCTGACTGGTGAGATATGGTACCTCAGAGTTGTTTTGATTTGCATTTCTCTAATTAATAGTGATTTAAAGCATTTCTTCATATGCTTATAGATATCTTAAATTTATTTCTCTGAAAACTGCCTGTTCATATCCTCTGACCATTTATCAACTGGGGAATGATTTGTATTCTTATAGATTTGACTCAATTCTCTGTATATTTTAGAAATGAATCCTTTATCAGATACATAGGTTGTAAAAATTCTTTCCCAATTTCCCACTTCCCTCTTAATCCTGGTTACATTGGCTTTGTTTGTCCAAAGATTTTCAGTTTCATGTAATCAAAGTTATCCGTTTTGCATTTTATAATGCTCTCTAATTCTTGTTTGGTCATGAAATCATCCCCTCTCCATAAATCTGAGAGGTAAACTATTCCTTGCTTTCCCAGATTGCTTTCAGTATCATGCTCTATACCTAGATCATACACCCATTTAGACTTGATTTGGGTATATGGTGTTAGGTAATGGTGTATGCCCAGTTTCTGCCATACTATATCCCAGTTTTCCCAGCAGTTTTTTTTTTTCAAATAGTGAGTTCTTATCCCAAAAACTGAGGTCTTTGTGTTTATCAGAGTAGGTTATTATAGTCATTTATTACTGAGTCTCATGAACCCAATCTCTTCCATTGATGCACTGCTCTATTCCTTAGCCAGTACCAAGTAATATTGATGACTGATGTTTTATAATACAGATTTAAATCTGGTATAGCTAGGCCACCTTCCCTAGCATTTCTTTTCATTAATCCCTTGATATTCTGGAAATTTTGTTCTTCCAAATGAATTTTGTTACTATTTTTTCTAGGTCTATAAAATAATCTTTGGTTAATTGATTGGTATGGTGCTAAATATGTAGTTTAATTTAGGTAAAATTGTCATTATTATTATATTAGCTTGACCCAGGCATGAGCAATTGATATTTTTTTCCAATTAGTTAGATCTGGCTTTATTTCTGTGAAAAGTGTTTTGTAATTGAGTTCATAAAGGTCCTGGAGCGTTTCTTTTGGAAGGTAGATTCCCAAACATTTTATATTGTCTACAGTAATTTTAAGTGGGATTTCTCTTTCTATCTCTTGCTGTTGGATTTCATTAACAATATACAGGAATGCCAAGGCTTTGTGTGTGCTTATTTTATATCCTGCAACTTTGCCAAATTTATTTATCGTCTGAAGCAGTTTATTTTTTTACTTAATTTTTAGGATTCTCTAAGGATATCATCGTATCATCTGCAAACAGTGATAACTTGGTCTCTTCTTTGTCTATTTTGATTACTTTGATATCTTTTTCTTCTCTAATTTCTACTGCTAACATCTCTAGTACCAGATTGAAAAAGAGGGGTGATAGTGGAAACCCTTGTTTCACCCCTGATCTTATTGAAAAATCTTCTAGCTTATCCCCATTACATATAATACTTGCTGATGGCTTTAAATAGATGCTACCTGTTATTTTAAGGAATACTCCATGTATTCCTATACTTTCTAGTGTTTTTTAATAGGAATGGATGTTGTACTTTGTCAAAAGCCTTTTATGCATCTATTGAGATAATTGTGTTTTTTCTGCTATATTTTTGTTGATATGATCAATTATACTGATGGTTTTTGCATTTCTGGAATAAATCCTACCTGATCAAAGTATATATTTTTTGTTCTTTGGAGGGCAATTGGGGTTAAGTGACTTGCCCAAAGTCACAGGGATAGTGTGTCAAGTGTCTGAGGCAGGATCTGAACTCAGGACCTCCTGACTCCAGGGCCGATGCTCTATTCACTGAACCGCCTAGCTGCTCCATCAAAGTGTATTATTCGTGTGATAAGTTGCTGTAGTCTTTTTGCAAATATTTTATTTAAAATTTTTGCATCTATATTCATGAGGAAAATTTTATCTCTTCCTGATTTAGGTATCAGTACCATGTTTGTGTGATAAAAAGAATTTGGTAGCACTCCACTAATTTTCACAAATTGTTTGTAGAGTATTAGAATCAATTGTTCTTTACAGGTTTGATAGAATTCACTAGTAAATTTGTCTGGCCCTGGAGATTTTTTCCTAGGGAGTTCACTGATGGCTTGTTCAATTTCTTTTTCTGAGATGAGGTTATTTAAGTAATTTACTTCCTCTTTAGTTAATTTGGGCCACCCCTCAATAGTTTTCTTAATTTCGATTTTATTAATCTCTCATTTGGTTTTCATTATTTCTAATTTAGTATTTAATTGGGGATTTTCAATTTGTACTTTTTCTAGCTTTTTCAACTGCATGCCCAATTCATTGACCTCCCTTTTCTCTAATTTATTCATGTATGCTCTCAGGGATATAAAACTTCTCTTAAGGGGTGGCCAGGTAGCATAGTGAGTAAGAGCACCAGCCCCAGTGTCGGGATGACCTGAGGATCAAATCCGGGCTCCACACCCAGAAATAACTGGCCGTGTAAATTTGAGCAAGTTACTTAACCCCAATTGCTAAAAAACAAAACAAAACAAAAAAGGCAGTCTTAAGGACTGCCTTTTCTGCATCCCACAAATTTTGGTATGTTGTCTCATTATTGTCATTCTCTTGAATGAAGTTATTGATTGTTTCTATGATTTCTTGTTTGACCCATTCATTCTTTAGGATTAAATTGCTTAGTTTCTAATTAGTTTTTATTCTGTCTTTCCATGGCCATTTATTGCTTTTGATTTTTATTGCATCATGATCTGAAAATGATACATTTAATATATCTGCTTTTCTGCATTGAATTGTGAGGTTTTTATGCCCTAGGACATGGTTGATTTTTGTGTGTGTGCCATGTCCCACTGAGAAGGTATATTCCTTTTTATACCCATTCACTTTTCTCCAGAGATCTATCATACCTACCCTCACTAAAATTCTATTTACCTCCTTAACTTCTTTCTTGTTTATTTTGAGGTTAGATTTATCAAGTTCTGAGAGGGGGAGATTAAGGCCCCCCACTAGTATAGTTTAGTTATCTATTTCTTCCTCTAATTCTCTTACCTTCTCCTCTAGGAATTTGGTTGGTACACCACTGGTTGCATATACATTATGTAATGATATTGCTTCCTTCTTGATGTTGCCTTGTAGCAGGATATAGTTTCCTTCCTTATCTCTTTTAATTAGATCAATTTTTGCTTTTGCTTTATCTGAGATAAGAATTGCTACCCCTGCTTTTTTTTTTTTTATTTTAGCTGAGGCATGATATAGTTTACTCCAGCCTTTTATTTTTACCCTCTGTGTATCCCTCTCTTTCAGATGTGTTTCTTGTAAACATAATGTTGGAGGATTATGTTTTTAATTCATTCTGCTATCTACTTCCCTTTTATGGAAGAATTCATCCCATTCATGTTCACAGTTATGATTACTATCTGTCTCTTTCCCTCCATCCTATTCCCTCCCCTTTTTATGCTTTTATTTTTCTCCCCTTTTCCCTTCCTCTCCTTAGGAGTTTTTCTTTTGACCATTGCCTCCCTCAGTATTGCCTTCTTATCAGGCCCCCCTCCTTTTTCCTCTCCTTTCTCCTTATTTTTCCCTCTCTTCTAACAACCCCCTCCTTTTGTAATCCTCTCCCCCTCCTACTTCCTGTAGAATAAATTTATACTTAATGTAGTATATTATTTCTTCTTAGCACCAAGAGTGACAGGAGCACATCTCATGCAAAGCTCCTCTCCCTCCCTTCATTCCCTCTATTATGATAAGTTTTGTATCTCTTCTCAAAAGAGTCCTATCCTTAATCTGTTGTGTTATTCCCTCCTTGCACCAGAACCAATGAGGGAAAAGCTCATAGACTACTCATCTCCCTCCCTTCTTTCCCTCTTCTGTATTGTTTTTATGCCTCTTTGTATGGCATAATTTACGCTTTTCCACTTCATTCTTTCCTCTTCTTCCACTGCAGTCCCTTTGTAACCCTTAATAAGGTTTTTTTTTTAATCGTCATTTTGTGTCATTTATATTCATACCCTCTACTTGTCTATAAACAGTTTGCTCTTATTAAATAACAGGGTGTGTGTGTGTGTGTGTGTGTGTGTGTGTTTTACTTGTTTACCTTTCTACATATTTCTTGTATCTCATAACTGAAGGTTGAATTTTCCATTGAGCTCTGTTTTTTTCAACAGGAAGGTCTGGAAATCTGTTATATCATTGAATGACTATCTCCTTGCTAAGAAGAATATGTTCATTTTTGCTGGGTAGGTGATCCTTGGTTGTAACCTGAGATCTTTTGCCTTGCAAAAAATTGTATTCCACTTTCTCTGATCTTTCAGTGTAGAGGCTGCCAAATCCTGTGAAATCTTCACTGTGTTTCTGCAATATTTGAATTGTTTCTTTCTGGCTGCTTATAGTATTTTCTTTTTTACCTGGTAGTTCTTGAGTTTGGCCACAATGTTTCACAAACTTTTCAATTTGGGATCTCTTTCAGGAGATTTCCTGTGGATTCTCTTGATTTCTATTTTACCCTCTGGTTCTAGTATCTCAGGGCAGTTTTCCTTGATGAGCTCTTGGAATATGTTATCCACACTCATTTTTTTCATTGTGATTTTCTGGTAGGCCTATGATTCTCAGATTATCTCTCCTGGATCTGTTTTCCAGGTCAGCTATTTTTCCATTGAGATATTTTCCTCTTTTTTCTAATTTTGTATTCTTGATATTTTGTTTGACTAATTTTTGGTTACTTATAGAGTTATCCACTTCAGTTTCGTTGATTGTAGTTTTTAGCGAATTATTTAGCTAAATTATTAGTTAGTTTATGGAACTCCTTTTCTTATCACACATTTTTCTTTTTAAGGAGCTGTTTTCTTCATTGTAAAGTTTTTCTAATTTTACAATTTCGATTTTAAAAGAATTGTTCATTTTATCTTCTATCTCTCTAGTTTGGTTTTTGAAGTTCCTTTTGAGCTCCTCTAAGAAGGCTTTCTGTGTTTGAGACCAGTTCCTTGTTGAGGCTTCAGCTGTGGGTGTGGAATCAACACTGTCTCCCTCTGAATTTGGTTCCTCCCTCTCATCATAGTAGGACTCCAGAGTCTTTGTCTTTGCAGTCAGTTTTCTACCCATTTTGAGGCAGGGTCTTAGCCACACCCTTCCTCTAGGGTTCCCAAGACTCTACTGTTTAAGGTTTTGCCCTGGGGCAATAATTAATATGTTTTCAGGGTCAGAGTGGGGGATTGGAGCAGCCAGGGTTCACTCTGACATCCTGGTCCCTGGAAGTCCAGATTGGGGCTTTTTAAATTTCTGGGCTGTGGATTTGTAGTCCCAGGAGTAGCTACTACCCCTGCCTAGGGACTTGCATTTGATTCTTACCCTGCTCAATCCATTCCCAGCTCTTAGGTGATAGGCCTTGCAGTGGACCTTGTGGTTGGTGGGTCAACTTGCCACCACCTTGATCAGGCCTCGTCCGGGCCTCTGGGTGCTGTGGGGTCATCTTCCGGGCTTATGTTTTCAAGAAAGCATCAAATAAAGCTGCTGAGATTTCTCAGAACCATTCCTTAAAGTAAAATTTGAAAGAATCCACAGGTTATTTACTCAAACTCCAAAATGAAAAGACCCAGGAACATTGTAACCAAAATCCACAGCTTCTAGGTCAATGAAAACTTTCCATTTACCATCAATACATCATTCTTTCTCCAGTATTAGCTGATCACTCAATACCTTAACTTCTGCACTTGCCTATCCCTTCTGAAAGGCTAGAGGAAGGAGCAAAAAACTCCTCCCAAAGTCCTCCATTATATAGAAGACTCAGAACTTTCAAGGTTGCTCTTCATTTTCATCAATGCCTCTGCTTAGTTTCCACTGAACAGAACCTCATGTCCCATATCAGGTACTTACTACATTCCCTGCCCCCCACCCACACCACTACACACACACACACACACACACACACACACACACACACACACACACACACACACATACACACACACACCCTTTTCCACTTCTTTTTTGTGTATTGTCTTCCATAATTACTTTGTAAGCAACTTTTGAGGGCAGGTCTTCTTTATATTCTTTGTGTACCTGGTTCTTAGTACAATACCTGCCACATAGTACGCACTTAACAAATGTTTATTGAATTGAGTTGAATTGAATTGAAAAAGACAAAAAAAATGTTATAAGAAGAAAGTATTGGAAAATACATCCAGAAAGAAATAATTTAAATTCTAAGGAGCTATGGTTAGGATCATACAAAATTTAGCATCCACCAGTCTAATGGGACAAAGAACCTGGAATACATTTCAAAAGGCAAACTGTATCACTTTACTAGTGAAAATAACTTACCAAAAAATATTAAGTATAATCATATATGGGAGACGGGCATTTTTATTGAAATAGAGGACTTCTAAGCATTCTTGATAGCAGAAACAATAGATAATTTTATTAAAGATAATGAACAGAGTTTTAAAAAAATTAATAATTTTGATCACCACAATGAACAAAAGCAATTACCAAGAACTCATGATGAGACGTGCTACCCACCTTCTGAAAGAGAGGTAATAGACTTACGGGACACAGTCAGATACATTTTTTTAGGGGAATGACCAATATGGATCCTTTTGTTTTGTTTTTGCTTGACTGTGTACTTGTTACAAAGTTGTTATTTTTTTTTTCAGTGTAGTGAATTGGGAGGTAATGAATTTTTATTAATTAAAAGACATTTAAAAAAATAGAGAGACAAGTGGGAGTGGAAAGAACAGTCTGGAAATTATTGTGATCTTTCCGGTGAAAGGTAATGAGGCTTGAGGTAAACCAGTGGCAAGGGGAAGGAAAAGGACATTGTATAACTCAGAGATGTTTAAAGGATGTTAGAAGATGTTATAGAAATGTAAATTTAAGATCTTCCCTGCCCGTAGGCCCTTTGATAGGCTTAAGTGCACCAGGATCCTGTGGCAGGAGGCTTGGTTTTCAGGAATGCTCACACCTTGGTGCTCTGTGATTGGGCAGTGGGTCAAGAGGCTTGTGACATTCTCTGAGCCAGGAAAAGGCTATATATACCCTGATGTGAGATTTTGTTTTGGGGCTCACTTTGAGAAGAGTTATGTGATTTCACCAGACAAGACTCTAGGCAGCTGTTGAGCGCCCCTGGCTTTGAAAACACAGATATTAGTGCTTCCTTCTCTGGTAACTGACTAGATATGAATGTAATGGTCAGACAGTTGGAGGCTTCTCTGCTGATGTTTGTCTGTCTGCTTGTAACTTCTGCTTGTAACCTTTGTTTGTATTCTCTGAAGCTCTGACTGCTGACCTTTTCCCCCTGAACTAGGTAAATGACATATGTTTGATTATAGCAAAATTGTTGACTCATTTGGAGTTGCTTTCCTTTAAAAAAGCAGATCTAAGAACCTGTGTTGGCAACCACCCTGGGGATGCTGTCATGCTTACTGCTACAGAAGTTAATTATAATTATGGTATAAATCTAATAAGATAGGGATGAGCAAAAGGGAGTAGATCAAGATGACCCAGAATTTTGAATTTTGGTAACTGGTAGTGCCATTTTATCCAAATTATAATTTCATTCATTTGTTTAATGTGGAAGAAAATAAGTGTAATATAAGGTAGAGAATGGTAGGTAAAAGAAGTTGGATAAAGATTTCTAGGAATGTTTGAGATTAAAAAGAACAATATTAGCTGAAGATTAGGGATGGCAGATATTTTACATCTGTCTCTTGTACATAATTTCTCCTGTAAAATCTTTTGATGGTAAAATACACAATCATGGCAGGCATATGTATCTCCATTGCCTTTTAGATGACATCCATCATTTATTCTTTCGAGACTATGATATTTGATGGATCACACCTATGTAACTCCCCCAAAATTACATAAATGTTAAAAATGTGGTTATTAGTTTCTAGGAGAAACTTGGTGTCAATAAACACAAAAATATTTTCTCAAATGCAAACTATGCCTCTTTCATCCTTTTATGTAACTTAAAGCCAAATCCAATGTTCATCTCCAGTGACTTTGTAAGACATGCCCATTAATGAATCTATTCTGTGGTTTGTCTAGTCACTAAAATAGATTAGAAAAGGTGTCACCACATTACAGCTTATGAACCAAATCTGACTCACCACCTTTTATTTTTGTTCAGATGTGATGTAAGAGTGCTTTTTACATTTTAAAATGTAATTTACATAATGAACATACTCCTTCTATATGATTTTCCATGTGTATAGTTAGGTTAAATGCTTTTGGGTGACTACAGGTGTCATTTAGGGGTATTTGCAATATTCTCGGCCTTAATGCAACTGAGACAACATAATCCATAAACAAGATTTTTTAGAAGACCTTCTATATTTAATTCTTTTTCCATTTAGACTCATATGATAAAATTCTCAATGATAGTAGAAAACACCTTTGGTGAGCATATATCTCCTTGCCATGTCTCATTTTCTGGCACATAGAAATCTCTCAATAATTTTTTTCATTCATAATAATTGGATTGTTGTCAAATCAAGTTATCTCTTTTGGCATATATATCAAGGAATGTTGTAAGATTTTGACACAAGTATGAAATATACCTTTTTGGCAGAGATTTAATCTATTCTCTAAAAAATCAAATGCTCCCCCATAAGCAATGAATGACAAAACTATGGTTTTGAATCATCCTACTTTATTTTGAAATAGAGCCCTCTGATCTCAGAGGAAAGAAAATGAATGAGAACTTTTGGGTAGCATACTCCATTTGTTAGTACAGTCATGGATTATTAATATATTTCTTCACAAAAAAGGATATATTCATGTCTTCCCCAAACAAAATAGTCAATGCTAAAGATATGAATAGATTTGTTGGTCTCTGACCATGAAATATAGGGCATAGCTCAGTTCTCTGTCAAAGCCCATTTCTAATAACAAAGGACACATTAACCCATGACTAACTTTCTAATAAATTTCTTTTTCTTCCTTTATCTTTTCACAAGGCAGAAAGGCTCAACTGGCATGACTGGTACTCATCACCTCATTGATGTTAACCTCAAACCCCCCATCAAAATACTCAGCATTTGTAGCAAGATTTTCCTGGGAAGTAGAAACCAAGGGATTCAGTGATGTTTTTTATGTCCCATAAGCAAAGCTTCTTAAATATTTTCTACTCATGACCTCTTCAGTGCTTCTTAAACTGTGGGGAAGAAGCACTGCTAAGTCTCTTTGTTCCCTTATGTGTATGAAGCAAGATAGAAAATGTCACCAAATCATAGGAACTCAGGGTTGGAAATTTGGTAATTTGGTAACTCAGGTTTGGTGAATCTTTTTTAAATTTTTATTTTTTGTGGTAATTTTTATTAGCTATCTCAGAGTTATTATTATTATTATTTGCCTTTTGGAAGGCAATTGGGTTTAAGTAACTTGCCCAAGGTTACACGGCTAGTATTTTTGTGTGGGTGTTAAGTGTCTGAGACGAGAACCGAACTCAGGTCCTCCCAACTCCGGGGCTGGCATTTTACTCGCTGCGCCACCTAGCCACCCCTATCTCAGAGTTATTGAAAGGAGAGATGCTTCATAAATTTATTTATTACATACAGTATATTTTCCCTTTCATTGATTGGATTGGCCAAAATCTTTTTAAACCCTTCAAACATTTTCATGAAGAAGTTCTCTGTGACTTGGTTAGTCTTGTCCTTTTATGATACACACACTATACAACTATGCCTATACTCAAAACCATTCAGTACCTGTAAAAGAATTACCATCTGGTATAGTCTTCAAGAACACAAGACCCTTATATGCACCGAATTAGACTTTTTAGTGGAGAACACTAATAGTCACATAATATTGAACCACATTTAGCTATTACATATCAAGTTTAGTTTTGCTACTTTTTCTATAGGATTTGTGCCCAATAACTAGTGATTTGACACAGTACTGGAGAATTTCAACCATATTCTTACAAACTTCTTATAAATAAAATCTTAGTGTGAAATGGTATAAAAAGACACCATGAATAATATGTGTGACCAGAGGAGGAGATGAAGGAGATTGGAAGAAAATCAATAAGGAGTCCAAATGGTGTATGTGATATTGGTGGTAACCCATAGACAAGGGAGATGTCACAGTGCAGTGGATTGAGTGCTGAACTAGAAGATACCAGACCCAAAGTTGAATACTAGTTTTGCAACTCACCCAAGTCACTAAATATTTGCAGACCTTTGTTTCCTGCTCTGTGGAATGAGGGAGTTGGGTTAAATGATCACTAAATTCTACATCTTCAATCCTACTTAAAACAACAACAACAAAGGGGAGGAGGGGCTCACATGTTAGTAATATCTTCTTTGTATTACTTATGGGAAACCATGGACAAGAAGAAGTCACCTTGATAGAGAGAAATATCCACTGACTACAGAAATACTCACACAAAATCATAGCTCCCCCAAATCACTACAAAAAGAAAGAGAGAGTGAGAGAGGGAAAAAAGTTCAGAGAGAGAAGCAGAAAACCTTCCTTAGCATATATTCTTGTACTTTATATTCAAGGGCAACTTCAGCAGCCACTGTAGTTGATAATGGTTTAAATTATGTTTGCAGAGACTAATAGTGTATTAATAGACACCATGATTGCTTACAGGATAATGGAGAGAATTCTGACATTCAAGTTCAAATCTTGCCTCTGTCACACATTGTATACCTGTGAGAAAGCCCTTTAATCCCTCTAAAACTCTTTCCTCCTTTGAAAAATGAGGACAATAATGTTTGTAGTTGGCTACCTTTTAGCATTATTGTGAGGACCAAATGAAATAATGTATGTAAAGTGTTTAGAAAATCTCAAAATTCCACATAAATGATAGCAATTATTACTAATAATAGTATAAGGGAAGGAAGCAAAAGAAAGGAATTCAGTTTCAAGAACATTGATGTTCGGAGTGACTAGGTGGTGCAGTGAATAGAGTGAATAGGCCCTGGAGTCAGGAGGACCTGAGTTCAAATACAACCTCAGAAACTTAACACAAAAACTAGTCGTGTGACTTTGGGCAAGTCACTTAACCCCAATTGCCCTCCAAAAAGCAAAAAAAAAAAAAACCCAAAAAACAGTGATTTTCCCTGCAGCTCTATATTTTCTATAGTCTGGTCAAGTGAGTCAAAAACATGGAGTGAGGTACAAATTATTTTCATAAAAATATTAATATTTTAATTTGTAATCTATCAAATATTGATAGATATAATGCACATAAAGAAGCTCTTTGGAGGGATAATCTTTAAGAGTGTAAAGATATTCTCACAGCAAAAATTTTGAGAACTTCTGAACTAGAGCAATGCCCAAGAGTTTCTATTTCTTAGGAGCGATATTCAACCAGGATATTTAAGTATATACAAATGTTACTGTTCCTTGAAAATAGATCTGATAAATAGAAGTATGTATAGAATTATTTCACATAAGCACTTAATACATATATATGTATATGCATGTATGTGTGTACACACATACAAACACAAACACATATATATGTATTTGTGTCTAATGGTAGCCATCTGTAAGGTGAGGGTGCTATGGGAATGGGAATTTAAGATCTTCCCTGCTTCTAGGCCCTGTGATAGGCTTAAGTGACTCTGAGAACCTTCCTTGTTTTGAAAATATACTCTGTCCTCTAATTGGCTGAATGTGGTAACCTGAAGCCTGTGGCAGGAGGTTTGGTTTTCAGGAATGCCCAGACCTTGGTGCTCTGTGATTGGGCAGTGGGTCGAGGGTTGTGACATTCTCTGACCTAGGAGAAGGCTATATATACCCTGATGTGAGGTTTTGCTTTGGGACTCACATTGACAAGTGTTGTGTGATATGACCAGATGAGACTCTGGGCAGCCATTGAGCCCCCTGCCTTTGAAAACCTAGATGTTGGTGCTTCCCTCTCTGGTAACTGAATAAGTATGGATGTAATGGTCAGACAGTTGGAGGCCTGTCTACTGAAATGTTTCTCTGTGTCCTTCTGTAACTTCTGTCTGTATACTCTGAAGTTTGGGGTGCTGACTTTTTCCCCTGAACTAGATAAATGATATATTTGATTGATTAAAACAAGATTGTTAACTCATTTTGAGTTGTTTTCCTTTAGAAAAACAGATCTAAGAACCTGAATTGGAAGCCACCCTGGGCATGTCAGGGTGCTTGCTGTTACAGAGGGAAGGGAAGAAAAACATTTTCTTAAGCTTACAAGATAACTTCATCATATATGTAAATGGAATAGCAAGTTGTATTTAATAGATTTGAAGTTTCATGTGTAATCATTTTTATTATATCATGTTATGGAAACATTTTCTTGATCCCATAAATTAAAAAAATAAATATTTTTAAATGAGGAAAAAAGAGAAAATAGATTCCCTCATTCTGTAGATTGAGAGTGATATAAAAGGAAGGAAGAGTTAAGGAGGTAGAAGCAAAGCTATGGTCTTTTGAAAATGTCCAAGTATCTCTCCTCTGTGTCATGCTGATGAATTCACTTTTGAAGAAAACTATCAAGAGAAGGGCATGTGTGTATGTGTGTGTGTGTGTGTGTTCCTCTAAGATGTATTTTTTAATGAATTGATGACATTGTAGGGTCCATTCAGTAATAGTCAATAGTGATTCTACAACTGAGTTTCATGAAAGTTGAGTATCTAGTGGAATTATTTTGGACTACTCACATCCTTCAGATATTCCATGAAAATATTAGATGCTTGATGTTGACCAGGATGCAAAGACTTAAAAAGTGAAGAAGCAAGAAGTGAGATGAGTTCAGAGTTTACCACCTTGGTTCAAATCCTGAATCATAGTTCAATGAAAGTGATAGAAAGGGTCACAATAACATGACTAACACAAGCCCAGGGATTCTGGGTAGCTATGGAATAAAAGAAAGGCTTGTATCCTCCTTGATGCAGTCTTAGGTCCTGTTCAACAACCTATGTCTTCCTTAGAACAGTCACACCCGCTTCAGTTTTCCACTACATTTATCCCTTACAACGTGAACAACAGAATACAGTTTGGCACTTTTTTTTAAAAATTTTGTGTTCAGGTTACTTGAGAGGGATCAAAGGGAGAGCAGTGGGTGGCTCCAATACCCAGGTGGCCATGTTTTACAGACTTGTAGGTGATAGAGAATTCACCCAGGTAATGTCTGATCATCTTTGGCTTAATTTTTACCTGATTGAAGCTCTTGCCATTATAGAGGCCAACCATACTTCCCACACTCTGGGGCAAGATACTCACATCTGGAAGGTGCTTCTTCCCTGCCTCGGGCTTTTCCGTGGGGGTGCCTCCTTCTTGGCTTTCCCCAGGTGCTTCAGGAGGGAATGTTGTTTGTGCCTCACACCCTTGTTGAGTCTCCCCAGCTGTTGAGCGCTGTGCAGATGCATGACCTGTTCACAGGACGTGTCCAGCAGCTGATCCAGGTCCACCCTGAGATAGGTGAACTTCTGAGGATTCGCTTCTTCTTCTGCTCCGTTTCCACCATCTTGTCTGCTGTCAGGAGGCACCTACTCCTAAAAAAACTCTTTATCTGCATTTGAGCAAATCAATTTTATATGTATTCAATATTTTCTCCTCCCACATCAAACATTTATCTTGAATATGGTGTGTTAAGTAAATCCATCTCGTTTCTTGAAAAAGATTAGAATCTCCAGCACAGGCTGTAAAAGCTGCAAATATGTCTTGTAAAGAAGTGAGAAGGGAAGAATTTCTGATTTTGTTAACTTGTGTCCATCTGTAGGCAATAGACCTTCCTACACACACACACACACACTCACTCACACACTTGTATTTTATAATTTAAATATACACACATACGTATGTAGATATATGTTTGTGCACACATGTATTTTTCCTAAGAAGGAGAAAATGTCAAGGTTGATAATAAACAGTATCTTGGTATTGGGAATTTGAGAAGAAATGCTTATAATGTTAATAATAACAATAATAACTAACATTTATATAACCTTATATATTCCAGGGACTTTTCTAATCACAACAGTTCTATGAGGTAGATGGTATTATTATCTGTTTTTTACAGTGGAGGAAATCAAGGCCAACAGAAGTTAAGTGACTTACTCAAGATCAATCTTTCAGTCAGTCTACATATGCATGCTGCTACTATGTGCCAGGCACTGTGCTAAGCTCCAGTCACATAGCTAGTAAGTATCTCAGGCCAGATTTAAACACAGGTCATCCAGACTCAGTGCTCTACCCCTTGCACTATCTGCCTCAATAATGCTTCTAGTAATGGCAAGGACCATAGCAATCATTTTTTTCAGGGATCTTTAACACTTTTGGGTCATGGATGCTTCTAAAAGTCTGGTGAAGCCTAAGGACCCCTCCTCAGAATGTTTGTGAATGCATAAATCAAAATATATACAAGTAAAGTGAAAATGAAGTATATTGAAATTGTTACTAAAATATTTAAAAAATCAAGTTCATTGACCCCAGATTAAGAACATGTAATCTTTTCTTACCCCATCATTTTTCAGAAGGTGAATTGTGGCAGAGATGTAAAAGAGCTTATCTATTATGAGCAAAAAGGGATAGTCTTCCTGTGCCAGGCACTGCTCAGATACAAAGATAAATGAGATTTTATCTCTTTACTCAAACAGCTTACATTGAATAAAGTGATGCTATGGGCTATTGGTACTGAATACCACCTCTAACTCCATGAGTAGAGACTATTTGATTGTATAACAGGCATTCATATGGAGGGGACATTAGAAACAGTGAGACTGTTTGAATCTGCCTTTTCCCTGTCCTTAGGAAAGTCATTGTGCCATGCAGTATAGGAATTTCAATACTTCTGATTATTGTTTTGAATTGTATGTGTGTATATGTGTGTGTGTGTGTTAAATATGATCACTCAGAATTTTATAACATACACATATGCTTGTTAGAGACCAGGCTCACTATTGGCAACTAATAGGAAAGGAGTGGGAAGAAAGATGGGCTGGAGGAAGGGTGTAATCCTTTTTTTTTTATCTACTAGAAATATATATTTAATCAAGGCTTTATCAAGGTTTTTCTCCATATTCATGAAATTAGAGTCCACATTCAGGTTTGGAAAAAGGAAACTTTTAGAAAACATTTTTGACTATTTGAAACCTACCAAGAAACACTTTTATATATTTCATCATATTTAGATATCACATATCATTCCTGCCAGTTGGAAATATGAGGCTTTGATATGGAGGTGGGGATGGGGATACTGTGGAACATGCCTAATGAAATTCATTAGCTAAAACCAAGCAGAAGGAATAAAACAGGAGTTCACCCAAGGTGTCCCTTGCACTATCCAAAAAAAAGTAGAGGGCACTCAGTCAATGCTCTCAGATTCTGTCTTAGGTGCTCTGGCAGTTTCTGTATCTGAACCCTTTGGTTCTGCCCCTAGTGGTTGGTGACTTAGACTTTTTGGGGAGTTGGGCGTAGTCTTGGATTATGGGTTTATCCAATCAGATTAATTCTGTTTCTAACTTCCTCCCTTACTTCCCAATCCCATTTGTAAACATCCCTCCATCTTTCCTCCTTTCCTGCTGCTCTGCTTCATTGATTAACTCCTAACTCCAGGACATATCTAATAAGCATTTGATCATATTAAATCAAAGTAAAAATAAAGCAGAGGTATGAATCAGGACAGAGACTTGACATAGATCACACATTGTATCATATCTCCAGACCTATCACAAATCAAACACAGAGATTAAAAGTATCTTTCCTTCAGTTTCCCAGCCAGTGGTCAACAGCCAGTTGAGACACTAGAATTCTACTTAACTGAGGTAAAAGAACCTGAGTACCCTTAAGGAAGGATAAAAAAAAACATTTATTAAGTGCCTACTGTGCCAGACATTGTGCTATGTGAGATACAAATATCTCATTTGACTTTCACAACCATGAGAGATAGGTGCTATTATTATCCCTATTCTACAGTTGATGGAACTGAGGCAGACAGTGGTTAAGTGACTTGCCCAGTGTCACACAGCTAGTAAGTATTTGATGCTGGATTTGAACTAGGGTCTTCCTGACTCGAGGACTAGTACTTTCTCCACTGTTCCACCCTAGAGTGAGTAAGGAAAGAGAACGTGCTGGACACAGGGTCTGAGATCTTCAATCTTGTGCAACTGGCCAGGATAAAGAGAAAGGAATTTTCCTCTACTAGAATATGCTAAATGACCATGACTCTCAGTTTTGTATAAGGGGCCAAAAGGGAGTAAAAGAGCAATAAGCAGCATTCTCTTAGCTAGCACAACAGCCTTCAAATTTCAGGACCTTCAGTTTGACTTTCTTTAAAAAAAAAATAAAGGTTTTTATTTATGTCTCCTTTTTTTTTGCTTTTTATATTCTCATAGTTCCTTCCTCCCTTCCAGCCCCCCCCCCCCAAGTTTCTCTTCCTCTTTCCCTCCCAGGGAACCATGCCATATAATAAATGTATTAAAAAGAAAGAAAATCAGATATCAGCATAACATCTATATAATGCAAATATCTGAAAATATGTGCAATGTATAAAAATGTGAGGGCCTTCCAAATCTTTAAAAGGGTGAGGTGAAAGCATCTTTTCATTTTGCTTCTTTCAAAGCATGCTTGTTCTTTATAACCTATACTAATATTCACTTTTATTTATGTGTGTAGTTTTAATTTTCATTGTTGGAAAGAAGTTTCTTATAATTATCATATATACTATTTTCTTGTATATACTTACTTCACATTGCATCACTTCATATAGATCTTTCCATGCTTCTCTGCACTCATATTTGTAATTTCTTATAGCATAGTGGCAGTCAGTACATTCTTACAAATTTTGTTTAGGAATTTCCCAGTCAATGAGCATTAGCTTATTTTCTGAATTCTTTGCTCTTATACAAAATATTGTTATAAATACTGTGGTATATTTGAGGACTTTCTATTTATCAGTGGCCTCCTTTAGGTATAATTTTAGTAATGAGATCTCTAGATAAAAGAATACAGACATTTTACACATTTTATTTGCATAACTTCAAGTTGATTTCCAAAAATATCTGTACTGATTCACAGCTCTCCTAATATGTGTGTCAGGGGTGACTAGGTGGTGTAGTGAATAGAGCACTGGTCCTGGAATCAGGAGGACCTGGGTTCAGATCCGGCCTCAGACACTTAACATGAAAACTAGCTGTGTGACTTTGGGCAAGTCACTTAATCCCAATTGCCCTCCAAAAAAAAAGGCAAATAATAATAATAATATGTATGTCAATCTTCTCATAACAAACTCAACATTTGCTATTCCCTCCTTTTGTCTCTCATTTTTGTTGCTTTACACTATATAGAGTGAAAAGTGGGGATTGTTTTCATTTACTTTTCTCTTAAACTAGAGATTTTTTAAAAATATTTTTCATATGGTTGTTAACAGTTTTCACTTCTTTTGAGAATTATTTGTTCATAGCCTTTGACCACTTCTATAATGATAAATGAATTTTGGCTTTTTTCAAATCATTCTCCCTTTTTCCATCAAAGATTGCTATGAAACATTATGATAAGAATCCACAGAGCTGTTACTTGCCCAGATAAAACAAATTTGATTTTTTATGTTCGATTATCTTTTTTTATTGTGAAATTAACATTATAGGGACAGGATATAATTTCATCAGTAGAGAGAACTCCCAGGAGAGGAAATACCTTCTAACAATGTAGTTTGGCACCTTTACTGATAGTTATAATTTTAGTTAACTAACTAAAATACCAAAAAAACTAAGTAATTTTCTAAGAATCACATAGCTGGTATGTATCAAAGAACGTACTTGAACTCATATCATCTTGGCTCAAAGACTGGTAGTGATAAGTGCTTCTCAAAGTGTGGGACAACAGACCCTTGCCCAAAATAAATTCAATAACTTAGAGGTTTCTCCAGAGAAACAAAAAATCTTTACTACTTCTCTCTTGAGAAGGGGGAGTCATTACCACCAGAAACAAGTTCTGGAAGAAGAGGCCCAAAATACAGAATGTAAAGCTTGGTTATATACCCAAAAGACCATCCCTCCCTGCCCCATCCTGTCCTTTGCTCCCATTAGTTAGGAACTTAGACTCACAATCTTAACCACAAAAATCTGCTTACATAGCAGGTAAAATGTCAGAAATATCAAAATAGATATGAAAGCAGAAGATACATGTGTAGCAGTATCAATATAGATATGAAAGCAGACAATATTTTATGAATCATGAGGATTCTAGGTCATGGTGACCTGTCCAGAGTTTTGTAACAGGATTTCCAGTTTTATATTTGTACAGGTCAGATGGTGGTCA
The DNA here is from genome assembly GCF_028583685.1 of Petaurus breviceps papuanus. Lineage (NCBI taxonomy): Eukaryota > Metazoa > Chordata > Mammalia > Diprotodontia > Petauridae > Petaurus > Petaurus breviceps. The sequence continues at coordinate 2,975,952 of NW_027187244.1, forward strand.
GTGGAAACAAGTCTGAGAAATCTGGGCCTGCGGTGAAATCTGAAGGGCCTGTACTTTCCCCTCCTATACATTAGCTTAGCTTAGCAAAAAACTTCAATTTATGACCAAGGCAAGGGTCTCAAGTTCCTAAACTTAAGCCTGGGCTTCTGGCTACTGGTTGTAAACCATACTAAATCTTAGGTTACTATCTGAGAAGTTTTCACCTCACATACACATTTAATTAATAGAAACCTAAGTCTGTGGTCCAGTCAATCTATTATTAAATCTTTGAGAAGTCATCACTTTTATCCCACTCATCAATAAATACAAAAAAATTAATATACAGAGAAGAACAAGAAAGAGGGTTGTGTTATATAATGTTAGACTTCCAGTGATTATTCCACCAACCTAAAATTATTTTCTTTAATACTCCCTGAATGGCTCAATTATAAGCGAGTGTTAAGAGGGCATATACATCTCTGGAATCATTTAAGCCATCATATGAGAGACTTAATGATATCCTAAGGAGTTAGTTTTTTTAAAAGGAAACAAAAAACATCTAAGAAACAGAGATTCTGAGAGTCTAAAATTCCAGATATTTGATTGTGTGGCTTTCTAGAGCATCCCTGAGGAGGAGCACACGGCTAGGGGAGGGGCAAGTCTTTGAACATTCCTGCACACACACATACACACACACACACACACACACACACACACACACACACACACTCTCCATCCCCACTCTGCCTTTAGCCAGAAGAGGTCTGCAAGATCTTGGACTTCCCCCCTTCCTATAGATATTCTACTATCTATCCCTGGATAATCTGTCAACAGTGTCTGCATTGAAATGGAGGGACCGATGGATACCGATTTACTCTACTTAAGAGGAAGTTCCTGAACACCTCATTCTTGGGCTGAAAAATACTTCCAAAAAGCAGGATTTCAGAATTACACCTCTGTCACATGTGTTCTCTATAAGTTCAAGCATACTTCATCCTAGACTTGTTGAAGAGTGTGCCCCAGACTCCTCGGGGGGGATGTTTTGAACTAATTGATTACTGTAGAACCATAATAAATAAACCTTTCTAAAAGCTACTTAAAGCTGGCTAACTGAAAGGATTCTAAACTGACAATTTCGGGGGGAAACACATTGTTTGAGGCTCAAGTTGATAGCATTAGGTGCCCCTAGAAGTTTAAGAGGGAGATGTAGCCATCCTCTCTCTGGAAACATGACTTATCAGTGAAATTTTGAGGTGGAATCAAGGCCTTCAGAAATTACAGTGAGTACAATAAAAAAATCTGAAGATGTGTTACATATAGTTCTCCCCTCCTCCGCCCTGGGATTTTTTTTCTTTTAGAGATATAGTTCATCTGGGTTCAAATCCCAGTCTGCTGCTCATAACATGTGTAACCTTAGGCAAGTCACTTAATATCTTTAGGTCTCAGGTTCCTCATCTATAAAAGGAGAAAATTTGAATAACTGACTCCCTTAGGTCCCTTCTAATTTTAAATTTATATTCCTAGCTGGGGGAAAAAAAGACTCTATTTGTGTGCCTTCTGCCTTTTGTTCCTTTTCTGTATTTAAAAAAATATATGTGTGTATGCATATGTGTATGTATGTATATATGTGTGAGTTGTGTGCGTACATGTTTGTGTTGGAATCTTATTTTAGGAACATATAACTAAACCTGGAAGGGACCTTAGAGTCTAAATAGTCTGGTCTTTTTATTTTGAAGTTGAGGAAACCAATGCTCTAATTGTTATACTTTTGATTTTAATATCTAATAAACACCACCTCCTCAAGTAGAAGCTGATTTTGTAACAAATATGCATAATCCAACAAAACAAATCAACATTTTGACCATGTATGCAAATGCATATCTCATTTTGATTCTCCTGTGCCTTAAATCTCTTATATAATTTACAGCATAAATGCCAAAGGGATAAATGCACTAAATATCAAAGGCCATCTCAAGAAGAAAGAGGAAAAGAGAAGGAGAGAGAATTCTTTCTTTTTTTTTAAATGCTTTATTAACTTCTGATTTACATCATTTGTTTCCACCAGATTTTGAGTTACGAATTTTCTCCTCATTTTCCCCCACCCATCCCCCCATAACAGCAGTCCCACAGGATATCCCCACCTCCAATCTGCTCTCTCCCATATTTTCTCCCATACCCGTTTCGACTTTTCCAGTGCATCTCTATGCCTCAGTGCCTGTATATCTTATTTCTTAATTACATGTAAGATGGTATTAATAATAGTATATATATATATATATATATATATATATATATATACGTATACACACACACACACACACACACACATATATATATATATATATACACATTTGAATATTTGATTTTAAAACTTTCAATTCCAGATTCATTCCCTTCCCCCCCTGCCACCCACCCCGACTGGGAAGACAAGCAGTTCAGTATAGGTGGTACATGTGCGGCTAATGCAAAATAATAACGTAGTAGATATGTTGTAAAAGACTGACTATATTTCCCTCCCTCCTATCCCACCTCCCACTTATTCTATTCTCTACTTTGATCCTGTCCCTTTTCAAAAGTGGGTGCTTCTAACTTCCCTCCCCCACATCCTGCCCTCCCTTCAATCATCCCCCCTCTCACCCCCTTCCCCCCTATTCTCCTGGAGGGTGAGAGACCCTATTTAGTGTGTATTTCACTCCCTCCTCAAGCTAGATTCAATGGGAATAAGGTTGACCCATTCCCTTTTGCCTTCCTATTCTTCCCCTCCATTGTAACCCTTTCCCGTGCCTCTTCTATATGAGATAGTTTACCCCATTCTGTCTCTCCCCATCTCCTCTCATTATATTCCTTTCTCACCTCTTAATTTCACCTTTTAAGTATCATCCTTTCCTGTTAAATTGGTCCTGTGCCCTCTGTTCATTGACACCTGTAAACATATATACACACATTCACATATGTATTCATATGCCCATATACCCTCATATATAGACACATATATCTATATCTATCTATCTATCTATCTATCTATCTATCTATCTATCTATCTATCTATCATCTATCTATCTATTCCCTTCTACTACTGAGAAAAGTTTCTTAAGTTACAATTATTGTTTTTCCATGTAGGAATGTTAATAGTTCAACTTTGATAAGTTCCTTATAATTCCTTTTCCCTGTTTACCTTCTCATGCTTCTCTTACTTCTTGTATCTGAATGTCAAATTTTCTAGCCAACTCTGGTTTTTTCAGCAAGAATGCTTGAAAGTCCTCTCTTCCACTGAATAAACATATTTTCCCCTGAAACATGATACTCAGATTTGCTGGGTAGGTGACTCTTGGTTTTAATCCCAGCTCCTTTGAACTCCGGAATATCCTATTCCAAGCCCTTCGATCCCTCAGTATAGAAGCTGCCAGATCCTGGGTTATCCTGATTGTGCTTCCACAATATTCAAATTGTTTCTTCCTGGCTGCTTTTAATATTCTCTCCTTAATCTGGGAATTCTGGAACCTGGCTATAATATGCCTAGGAGTTTTCTTTTCAGGATCTTTTTCAGAAGGTGATTGGTGGATTCTTTCAACCTCTATTTTGCCCTCTGGTTCTCATCAGAGCAGTTTTCTTAAGAACGTCCTGGAGGATGATTTCTAGGTTCTTACTTTGATCATGGCTTTTAGGTAGTCCAATAATTTTTAAATTATCTCTCTTGGATCTACTTTCCAGGCCAGCGGTTTTTCCCATGAGATATTTCACATTGCCTTCTATTCTTTCATTTGTTTAGATCTGTTTAACAGCATCTTGATTTTTCATAAAGTCATTAGGTTCCATTTCCTCCAATCTAATTCTGAAGCAATGATTCTCCTCATGGAGCTTTTGAGATTCTTTTTCCATCTGGAAAATTCAGCTTTTTAAGGCATTCTTCTCCTCATTGCCTTTTTGAGCTTCTTTTGCCATTTGAGTTAATCTATTTTTTAAGGTATGATTTTCCTCAGTCAGGTTGTTGACTGTCATTTCATAATTTTCTTGCATTGTTCTCATTTCTCTAACAATTTTTCCTCCACTTCACTTATCCGATTACTAAGGTCTTCTATGGCCTGTAACCAGCTCGTATTTTCCTTTGGAGCTTTAGGTGCAGGAGTTCTGACTTCACTGCTTCCTCCTGTTCCATGCTTTGCTCCTTTTTGTCCCCAAAATAGGAGTCTAATGTTGGGATCTTCTGTCTGCTTTGTTTCCTTTGCCTGGTCATGTAGTCCCACAGTCACTTGACCCTTGGGCTTTTTGCCACAGTAGGACTCTGCCACCAGACAGGGGAGCTTTCATCCCAAATGCTGTGCTTTTCTCATCTGCTGGAGGTATTAGATGGGTGCCTTCTTTGAGGTCTCCACACGCTCTGGAAGGCTGGACACACACCCCTGGATCTCCACCCTAGACTGCAATCCAGATCCAAACAGGTTAAAGCAAAAGCGATTACCCCTCAGACTTGTTCTTGTTCCCCCATACACTCTGCAGGACAGGAGCTGAAGCTGCCATGTGGTGCTGTCTGGCTGTGCCAGTGTCTCAGGTGCTTCTCTCCCCGGGGCACTCCCACTTACTGGGTCCCAAAGTCTAGACTGCATTGACCTCTCACTTTGTCCTTCACTTTGATAAACCTGGAAATGGCCACAGCTGCTGCTGATCTGGAGTCCCTTCCGCAGGTGGCTGGTCAGACCCACCCTGGGGCTAAAACCTCTGGCTCTTGGCGGGCCTGGGCTGGGCTCCCAGAGCGCTGTGTGGGCCGATTCCTGATGGTCTGCCGGGCTGTCCTCAGTGGGAGGTTAACTTCTCTGTGTCATTTTGTGGGTTCTGCAGCTCCAAAGTTTGCCCTTGACAGTAGTAGAAAAGCCTGGAAAAGGTTGAGGCTTGGGAATTAAACATATTAAGTTCTTTGTTGTATGTATTCAATTTGAACTGCTTATGTGACATTAAGTTAGAGATTTTTAAATAGGAGATGGAGAGGCAGAGCTGGAGTTCAGGAGAAAAGATGGAGTCAGGCATATACATGTGAGAGCCACCTACATAGAAATGGTAATTATCTCTAAGGTTTTCTCTCTAGGAGTGCAAAAAATGTCCATAGCTCTCATGGAAGAGGCCCTATATGCAAAGCAATCTCCAAACAGCAGCATTTGGAGGGACTCTTTCCATTTGGCCTCTAAGCATAACAACTTCACTGTGAATAGCAAAGGCCTTCTGGGAGCCTAGCTTTTCCTGGCTTGATACTGCTAATCACAGGATCACTGAGAAAAATAGTATCTCATTAGTTCTATCTATCAAGAAATCTTGAACAAAACAAACCATTCCTTCCCATAAAATAAGAATTAAAAATAAATTGCTGGGGCAGCTAGATGGCATAGTGAATAGAACACTGACCCTGGAGTCAGGAGGACCTGAGTTGAAATTCAGTCTCAGATACTTGATACATTTACTAACTATATGACCTTGAGCAAGTCACTTAATCCCAATTGCCCTGCCTTCCCCCTGCCCCAGATAAAAAAAAAAAAAAGAGAAAGAAATTGCTGATTTTGTATAAGGGAAACCATCAAATCAAGGCAGGAAGGGGCGGGGGAGTGTGTGTGTGTGTGTGTGTGTGTGTGTGTGTGTGTGTGTGCACCATTGGATTTTTTCTTACTAAAACATAAAATGGGAAATAATATAAAATACCATGTCTTACAGAAATGCAATTGGGACAAATGATGAAAAATTGAAGTGGTTATATGTGTAAGTAGATATAAATAAAGACCTATACACAAAGCTATGGAAAAGTGGATAGAGAGTGAGACCTGGAGTGAGGAAGACTCATCTTCAGAAGTTTAAATCTAACCTTAGACATTAATTAGGTATGTAACTCTGGACAAAGTCACTTAACTTTTTTGCCTCAGTTTCCTCATCTGTACAATGAGCTGGAGAATGAAGTAACAAACCATTCCAGTACCTCTGCGAAGAAAACCCCAAATGGGCTCTCAAAAAGCCAGACGTGATTGAAAAAGAACTTAACAACAACAATAAATGCATAGTAATAAGGGTTAAATTGCTATATAACATCAGCAGTTCTGTGATGCTATCAAGAATTGTCATAAAAAGGAGTAGCTTAAGATACCAAAACTTTTAATGATGTCCATTCTATGTATTAATGATAATTACTGGATCCTATAAATCAGAAATTTTAATAGGGCTGAAGAACAAGTAGCACCTTCATAATGTATGCTTTTGTCTTTTCTTTTCCATGCACAATTTCCTAACATGTCTTTCCTTTATGCAAATTCATATTCACACAATGACTCTAATATAGAAAGCATTAAAAAGTGATTCAATCATTATTAAGCTGGGATTTTCTGTCTTTTAGGGTCATTGACAATGCTTTTTCAACAATTAAATTTTAATTTCTGGGAAATGAGGCAAATCTGTTAGAAATAGGTTGGAACTTCTTGATATAGGTGGGGAATGGAATAATAGGTCGATTTTCTTCCCACTGAGAGAAGAGAAAGCATGCTAAACTTGGAATCAGAAGAGACCTGGATTCAAATATCAACTCCCATATTTACTATTTAGGTTTTTAATTACTATTTAATTTCGTCCAAATTTCATTCAAGGCACTTTAAATATATACTCTGGTGGATTAGAAAAAGTGAACACATCATTCAGGTGCATATGCAATAGTTTAGAAAAGATTCTTACCCTGGAAATACTTAAAATCTGGTGTAGCTTTCTGGAACCCAATAGATGAAAGTTTCCTTGGATGTCATATTACTTAATTGCTAAAATACCCACAGAGGTCAACTATAAAGCAATCCTTCTTCTAAGTTGTTTGCATGGTAAGTATTAACAACATGGTATTGAGCAGATTAAAACTAAACCAGGTTGAGAAAGTAGACCAATTTTATCAGATTTACTGGTAGAAAACATGTATGTGTTTCATCACATTTTTTAATTAAACAATAAATGTGATCTCAGGAGTGTTAGTGTCATTTAACATTTTTATTGACAACTTGGATAAAAGCATGAAATTTTCAGGTGAATATAAAACTTAAAGGGATAGATAATGCAGTGGATGATAGAGTTGAGAGAGAAAGATCTGGACATACTAGAGTGTGGGGTTAGGTCTAATAAGATAAAATATAAGAATAAAGTTTCACATGGCTAAAAATGGCATCTTCTCTAGTACACAATTGGAGATGCATGATTACAAAGCAGTTGTTCTGAAAAGAGATTTTTGGGAATTAGTATGATGTAGCAGCTTGAAAAACAACACTAATGAATTTTGATGCTGCATTAGGAAAGATATAGCTTCCAGGGATGCAGAGGTGAAGGTAACACCATACTCTGCCTTCATCAGAACTTACATGATGAATTCTATTCAATTCTGGGTTCTACCATTTAAGAAAGACTATTAAGATGGAGAGTATCCATAAGGAGGAAACCAACATGGTAAATTTAATTCCTGATATATGAAGATTACTTGAAGTAACAGAGCATATTTAGCCTGGAGAAGAGACTCAGTGATGATAACATAGTGTTCTTGAAGTGTTTGAATGGTTTTCATACTTCACTATACATCTTCTGTCCTGCAAGGTTTCAACAACATGGACTAAGATGCCCCTCCCAGGATAAACTCATCACTTTTAAACTCACTACCATACAACTAAGTCAAATCTTAATTGATTCCATTTTCTTTAGCCTCCCTTCCCCTCTGAAGGACTGGAAGGTCAAGTATCAAACTCCTCCAAATGCTCTCCTTCATAGAGAGTAGAAACCAAACTCTTAGCTCCCTCCACTTTGCATATCCTGCCCTGCCTAATTTCAATTAACAGTACAAGGTTCCCTCATGCTGGGTACACCTTAGTGTTTCATCTGCCTCCATCCTTCACTTTCATAACTCCTTATTGTCTCACTCTATATATTGTAAGTTCATTGAGGACAGTTACTGTCTTTCTTTTTACTAATTGTATCCCCAGCATTTTAGCATAGTTTAGTATAGTACCTGGTATATAATGTTATTGTTAAGTAATTTCATTCATGTTCCACACTTTGTGATCTCATTTGGAGTTTTATTGGAAAAAATACTGAAGTGCTTTTCCATTTCTTTTTCTACCTCATTTTATTTATGAGGAAACTGAGGTTAAGTCACTTGCTCAGGGTCACATCAAAGGAACTTAATGAACATTGATTGGATTGAAGGAGGTATCAGATTTTTCGATTTAACCTCAGAGGACAAAAATCAGGGATATTATGTGGAAGTTGTCAAGAGGCAAATTTCAGCTAAATATAAAGAAAAACTTCCAAACAATTAAAGCTTTCCAAAAAAAAAGTGCAATATTCTCTTTTAGATGAAGTCAATTCTCTCTTCTTGGAGGTCTTCAAAAAGAAGTCGAATTGCCATTTATCCAGTGTGTTATAGTGAGACTTGCTTTATGGACACGTTTGACCTGTTGACGGTCACACTGTTTTTCAAATTCTATGATTCTGCAAAATTATAACCCTTTAGGGGAAGGGATAATGTCTTAAATTTTCTGGTGTCCAATTTAGCACCTACCACAATATTGCATGCTCAGTAAATATCTAATTACTTGTACGTAGAGCACCTATAGTAATAATATGTAATTATTTATTATAGAATATATAATAAAATATTATTAATAATAATATAATAATAAATATACTCCATTTATATGAAAACGTTAAGTCCAAGTAGCCTGTTTTAATTTAGAGTGTTTATACTCTAATTTGCATGCAACATACTTTAATTTAGTAACCAGAATTTCAATTGAATTTCTTGTTTTTGTTTTATTACATCAATTTTTTTTTTCAATAACATTCACACATACTCATTCTTCAATGTTGCCTCTCTGTTGTTCACGCATTTCAGTGGTATCCCGCTCTTGGTGACCCCATTCAGGATTTTCTTGGCAAAGATATTAAAGTGTTTTGTCATTTCCTTTTCCAGCTCATTTTACACATGAAGAACTGAGGAAAACAGGGTTAAATAACTTGCTTAGGTTAACAGCTATCCGGTGTCTGATGTCAGATTTGAAGACGTCAGTCTTCCTGACTGTAGGCCCAATGCTCTATAACCACTGTATACCCTAGCTCCCAAAATGTTGCCTCTACATCAAAAAATATTTTCTAACTTGTTTGGAGATGACTGTTCAATTTCTGCCATAAATGCATTTCTTTAATTTCCATAAATAATTCCTTAATAAGTTCCATAAAATGCATCCCATCATTAAAGCCTGTAAGAAATAGTGAGGGTATTAAAATCAGGGAAGGGCTGGGATCCAATCCCACCTCTCATGTTACTATCTAGATAATCCTGTATACATAGATAGATACATACATAGATGCTAGGAGGTTCATTGGATAGAGTACCCAGATGGGAGACAGGAATACCTGAGTTCAAATCCAGCCTCACACACACTGTTTGATCATGAGCAAGTCATTTTACCTCTGTTTGCCTAGGAGGCTGCTAGGTTGTTCAGTGGATAGAGCACTGGGCTTTGAGTCAGACTTGAATCCAAATCTGGCCTCAGACATATTCTAGCTATGACTAACTATGACACTAGGCAAGCCACTAACCTTTATTTGTCTTAATTCATTGGAGAAGAAAATAGCAAACCATCCCAGTGTCTTTGTTTTTGGGGGGAGTTTCTTTGTTTGTTTTTAGCTTTTTAGAAGGGGGAAGGCAGGGAAAATGGGGTTAAGTGACTTGCCCAAGGTCACACAGCTAGTAAGTGTTAAGTGTCTGAGGCTGGATTTGAACTCAGGTCCTCCTGACTCCAGGGCAGTGCTCTTTTCACTGTGCCACCTAGCCGTCCCTATTCCATTGTTTTTGAAAGAAAACTCCTTAGACAGTACTGATGTGTGATGGTCCAAGGGGTCAGAAACAGTCAGACACAACAGAACAATTAAACTAAAAATCTTAGATAAGGCTCTAAGCCTCACTTTCCTCAGTTGTAAAATGGAAATAAATGTAGTAACAATATAAATGAATAAAATAAAAGAAACAAAAAAACTTGAACCCTGTATAATTGCAATGACTAAGCTTAGCTCCAAAGTAGAGATGAGAAAATGCACCTCTCTCCCTTCTTTGTGGAGATGGGAAATTATGAGTATCAAAAAATATCTAGGGGTGTCCAGGTAGCACAGTGAGTAAGAGCACCGGCCCCAGAGTCGGGATGACCTGGTATCGAATCTGGGCTCAGATACTTAGTACCACACCCAGAAATAACTGGCCATGTAACCTTGAGCAAGTTACTTAACCCCAATTGCTTTAAAAAAAATTATCTATGTGGGCAGAGACAAGATGTCAGAGTAGAAGCAGGACATTCTGTGAGCTCCCCCCAAAACCAGACCCAATATCTATAAAATATGACTGTAAACAAATTTTAGAGCTACAGAAACCACAAAGTGACAGAGAGAAACAAATCTCCCACTGGTGCCAGCCTGGAAGGCAGACAGCAAGGTTCTATCACACCAAACTAGGAGATGAGCTCAGTCCCACACTAGCTGCTCCAGCCAGGGTGGCCCCGACCAGTGGCCCAGACCGGCCATAGCCGACTTGAGGAGAGTGAATCACCAGCAGCTGTGCTAGTTTCCTGCCTTCTCAACCCATAAAGGCAAAAGAAAGAGTAAAAGATCAGTGGGGAACTCTGTTGGAACTGGGTGACTAAAGAGCATGGGAGAGAGGTGGCAGGGGTGCAGCACTTGCAGCTGCTGCCACATGGCTGCCTCTGGAGCTCCTTGCCTGCAAATTGTAGGGACAAATAATCATTAAGAGCACAATTACTCTTGCTTTGACCTGCTTGGATTGAGTCAGTATCAAGGGGGGTGGTCCTGGGGTGAGAAACACCAGTGTGCCAGAGCTTGTGATGGCTGTAGAGAGGGAGCCCTCTTGAAACCTCTGACAACATTTTCAAAAGCCCCAGTGATTTGGGACAAAGTTCTCCCCTCTGGAAACAGAGTTTTACCATGGCAAAGAGCTCAAAAGTCAAGTAATTGTCTGGCAAGATGAATAAGCAGAAGAAACACAATTGGAGCACAGAATCCTTTTGGGGGGACAAAAAGGATCAAAATATAGAACCAGAAGAAGACAGCAAAGACAAAACTCCTACATCAAAACCTTCCAAGAAAAATATGAACTGGTTACAGGTCATGGAGGAGCTCAAGAAGGATTTTGAAACTCAAGTAAGAGAAGTGGAGGGAAAACTAGTAAGAGAAATGAGAAAGATGCAAGAAAATCATGGAAAATGAGTCAACAGCCTGCTAAGAGAGACCCAAAAATACTGAAGAAAATAAAACCTTAAAAATTAGAATAACTCAAACGGCAAAAGATGCCCAAAAAGCCAATGAGGAGAGGAATGCATTAAAAAGTAAAATTTGCCAGATGGAAAAAGAATTTCAAAAATTAACTAAAGAGAATAATTCCTTCAAAATTAGATTGGACCTAATGATTTTATGCAAAATCAAGACACTATAAAACAGTCCCAACAAATGAAAAATAATAGAAGGAAATGGGAAATATATCATTGGAAAAATCACTGACCTAGAAAATAGATCTAGGAGAGATAATTTCACAATTTTGGGACCGTGTGAAAGCCATGATCAAAAAAGGAACCTAGAAATCATCCTTTAAAAAATTCTCAAGGAAAATTGGCATGATATTCTAGATCAGAGGGCAAAATAGAAATTGAAAGAATTCACCTATCACCTCTTGAAAAAGTCCTTCCCCTCCAAAAAACTCCTAGGAATATTATAACCAAATTCCAGAGTTCCCAGGTCTAGGAGAAAATATCACAAACATCCAGGACGAAACAATATGAGTATTGTGGAAACACAATCAGCTTACACAAGATCTGCCAGCTTCTACATTAAGAGATCAAAGGGCTTGAATTTGATATTCCAGGGGTCAAAGGGGCTAGGATTAAAACCAAGAATCACCTACCCAGCAAAACTGAGTATAATGTTCAGGGGAAAATATGGTCATTCAATGAAATAGAGGGCTTTCAAGAATTCTTGATGAAAAAAACAGAGCTGAACAGAAAATTTGATGAATTCAAATACAAGAAGGAAGAGAAGCATGAGAAGGCAAACAGGAAAAAAGTTATCATAAGGAACTCATTAAAGTTTAACTATTTACCTTCCTACTTGAAAAATGATCATTGTAACCAATGAGACTTTTCTCAGTATGAGGATAGTTGAAGGGAATATATGTGTGTGTATACATACATATATATGTGTGTGTGTGTATACATATATATGTTTATATAGGAGGGTTTGTGTATTAATACATATGTGAGTGTATGTATATATATATATATGTATGTATGTATATGTGTACATAGAGGGCACAGGATTGGTTGAATAGGAAGGGATGATATGTAAAAGATAAAATTAAGAGGTGAGAGAGAAATATAATGAGAGAAGAAGATAGGGAGAGATAGAATAGGGTAAATTATCTCATATAAAAGAGGCAAGAGAAAACTCTTACAATGGAGGGGAAGCACAGGAAGGTGAATGGGAATGGGTAAACCTTACTCTCTTTGAATTTGACTTAAGGAGGGGATAACATACATACTTAATTGGGTATCTTAGCCTACAGGAAAGTATGGGTGAAGGGGATAAGAGGGGAATGATAGAAGGGAGGGCAGATTTGGGGAGAGGGTAGTTATAAGCACACACTTTTGAAAAGGGTCTGGGTCAAAGTAGAAAATAGAATAAGTGAGGGGTGGGATAGGATGGAGGGAAATATAGTTAGTCTTTCACAATGTAACTACTGTAGAAATGTTTTGCATAACTACACATGTACAACCTATATTGAATTCCTTATCTTCCCAGTGGGAGTAGTGTTATGGTAATGGGATTTGAAGATCTTCCATGCCTTTGAAATTGCTGACATAGCAGGAAGGGGTACAGCAGGAAGGAGCCAGAACCCAGTAGGAGCCATCCTGGAGCCAGTGTGGTGACTGGAAGTGGCAGCGATGGTGGTTCTATGAATGCTTTTTTTTGAGTCAGCCAGAATTTCTGGTATGGACTCCTGCTGAGGACTGCCAGGGACAGTAACTACAGGGCAGGGGGGGGGGGGGGGGGAGAGCTGCTGGGAGCAAGCCACATGATGGCTGCATAGGTACCATGAGTGAGGAGAGTAGGGTTTTTGCCTGAGCTAGCCTGTTCTGTTTGGAAGGCTTGAGAATGTGAGTGTTTACTGCATTAACTACATGTGCCAACTCCGTGGCTACTGTGATGGCTTTGACTTTCTGGTTTTGAGACTCAGTTTTTTTGGGTATTTGAATAAATGTTCTAGCTACATCCCCTATGTAGAGAACCTTTTACATTTTGTGATTAATATCCATATCAACATATTTATAGTTTTCATAGGCATTGGGTATACTGCATTGTGGATACATTTGGTGATGATGGTGGGATCACAAAATGTCAGGCCCCTATTTGGAAGCAGGAGGGCTTTAGATGGAGAAATGACTATCCTAGGATGGGAGGATTTGCCTTATTCCTCTCTAGCCAGAGAATGAGTCAAAAGCACAGGACCCTGTGAAAACTGGGAACCAAGGCCATAAGAGAGAGAACCTGGAGATTTGGAAATATGCTTGCAAGGAATACCCATGGAACCAGGCAAAGAAATGGCAGGAATGTGCAGGAGAGGCTGGGTCCTGCTAACAAGTTATAGTCTTATGAGTAAAAGTAGAGATAAACTCCTGGAGGAAAAAGCTCAGATGGCAAGGGAGTCAGCTAGTTTGCATGAGGATTCTTCTGTATCACAGCATTGAGAAGAGTAAACTGGAGGGTCTCAGGTGGTGGTAAAAAAATCAGTATAAAATGATGAGGTTAGAGGTGCTTGAGACCCCAGAATATCAGCACGCTGGGCTCTGACGAATGAATTTGACTCAAGGCTTCTCTCAGCCAAAGAAAAGCAAAGCTTATTAAAAGTTCACTTGTATCGGACACAGAGTAAGTCTGTGCTAGAAAATTGGACAGCATGTGAGATGGGGTCTTATATACAGAAGGCTGTAGGAGGAATCTAGGGGTGGTGTACAGGAGGAGTTTGGGGAGGGTCTTCAGGAGGAATTAATGAGTTAAATGGATGATTAAGGGTGGGAAGGTGCGGGAGGCTACCTGGAAACTACAGATAGTGGTGGGCTAGGCCAGTTCAAGGGTGGATTGATATTTTGATAGACTCAAGGGTGGGAAGTAGATGGAGGGCTAGGCTAGTAACAGAGGTTTGGGCCCAGCTGCAACGTAATGCTTATGGCCTCATGCAAATGCCTCATCAAATGGGATGATTTAATCAGAATCCAAGGGGGTTCCCAGAGACTGTACCTCAAAGATTCAAAGAGAACTCAAGGGGGTTCCAAGAGACTGCACCTCATCATTGGAAGAACAGCTACTCTTCATGTAGCTAAAAAGAAGCAAAAAACTAACAGAAGGAATGTGCATGTAGCTTTTGTACAGGGTAGGGAAGAGTTGCTGTGACAGTTGCCAGGAGAATGTGTGTAAGGAGAATTGAACAAGGTTAGATGAGGAGTCTTCTAATGCAAAAGTTCTCTGCATATGAAGAAGAAGGCAGGAGAACCACCAGGGCCAAACAGAGTCCAGGATGATAATTGAGGATTACACTCAACAGGAGGTTACTGATATATTGAGTAGATTCACCCAAAGAATTGGAGAGGCTTTAGTGACTTAGACAGTAAGAATCACTAATGAAGGTACCAGAGGAATAGCACCAGATAGTGTGGATTGCTTAAAATTCATAAGCATCAATCATTATCTTTTTATACACCAAGCTTTTAGGGATGCTGTATTTTTGATTATCTGTGATAAGTTGTAATATTGTGAATATTGTACCTTGATTTACTGTGCATGTTTTGCTCTGATTTGTCATTGAATAAATAGAATGTTCACTATACTATGTAATCAGAATCTTAAAAGCTATTCATAGCAGCAGTCCTCTGGAAAGCTGCTCATGCTTGGCTTTACACTGGCATACAGTTGACCCACTACACTAATGATATCATGATACAGGGAAAAGATGCAAAAAAAGTGGAGAGGAGTTTGACCCTTCTAATTGAGCATATGAAAAGTAAAGGGTGGTAAATTAACCCTTCAAAGGTTCAAGGACCAGCTCAAAATATAGAGTTTTGGGGTATACAATGGAACAACAGATTAAGAGAGATTCTTCCACAAACCAACAAAAGATTCAGGATTTTCCCACCCCTACCAATAAGAAGGAGGCCCAAAAGTTCATAGGATTGTTTGGATCCTGGAGGCACCACATTTCCCATTTGGGACAGATTTTGAAACCTTTATATAAAGTCACTCAGAAGAAATATGAATTCAATTGGGGAACTGAGCAGAGTAAAGCTTTTGAAGAAGCCAAGGCTGCCATACAATTGGCCCTAGATTTATGGCTCATGCAAATTGATCCAGGGAATTACAAGTGACTCTCTGGGATGAATATGCAAACTGGAGTTTATGGCAAAAACAACAAAGCAGAAATGTACCCTTGGGATTTTGGTGTAGGAAACTCCCTTCATCTGGAGTTCAGTATACACCTTTTGAAAAGCAGTTGTTAGCTGCATATTGGGCTTTGGAGGAGACAGAACAACTGACTCTGGGCCATGAAGTGATATTAAGACCTGGAATCTTGATTATGACCTGGGTAATGAGTACCCCAGCTTCTCACAGGATTTCCCAGGTCAAGGAGAAAATATGAGAAGCAGCCATGAAGAAACAATTTGAGTATTGAGGAAACACAATCAGGATAACACAGGATCTGGCAGCTTCTACACAGGGATCAAAGGGCTTGAAATATGATATTCTGGAGGTCAAAGGAGCTGGGATTAAAATCAAGAATCACCTACCCAGCAAAACTGAGTATCATGTTTCAGGGGAAAGTATGGTAATTCAATGAAATAGAGGACTTTTAAACCATTATTGATGACAAAAAAAAAGAGTTGAATAGAAAATTTGACATTCAGAATCAAGAAGCAAGAGAAGCATGAGAAGGGAAACAGGGAAAAGAAATTATAAGGAACTTATCAAAGTTAACTATTTACATTCCTACATGGAGAAATGATAATTATAACTTATGGAACTTTTCTCAGTAACTTATGAAACTTCTCAGTATACATATATACACTTATATACACACATATACATGCATATATATGTATACATACATATATCTCTATATAGGAGGGTATATGGGTGTATTAATACATATGTGAGGGTGTGTATATATGTGTATAGGTATACATAGAGGGCACAGGGCCAATTTCATAGGAAGGGATGATATTTAAAAGCTGAAATTGAGAGGTGAGAAAGGAATATAATGAGCTGACATGGGGAAAAGACAGAATGGGGTAAATTATCTCATAAAGAGGAAAGGGAAAACTGTAACAATGGAGGAGAACAGGAAGGAAAATGGGAATGGATCAACCTTACTATCATTGAATTTGGCTTAGGGAGAGAATGGCATACCCCCTAAATAGGGTGACTCACCCTTCAGGAGAGTAGGAAGAGAAGGGGATGAGAGGGAGGATGTTGGATAGGAGGGCAGGTTGGGCGAGGAGGGAAGTTAGAAGCACATACTTTTCAAAAGGGACAGGTTCAAAGTAGAGAATAGAACAAGTTGGGCGGTGGGATATGATAGAGGGAAATATAGTTAGTCTTTCACAATATATGCATTTTGGAAATGTTTTGCGTAACTACAAGTGTACAACCTATATTGAATTGCCTATATTCTCAGTAAGGGTGTGTGACGAGGTAGGAAGGGAAAGAATCTGGAATTCAAAGTTTTAAAATCAAATGTTTAAAAAATAATTTTTTGACATGCAACTAGGAAATAAGATATACAGACCCTGGGGTGTAGGGATCCATCTTGCCCTACTGAAAAGTCAAAGGGGAGATGAGGGAGGATATAGGAGAGAGCAGATTGGGGGAGGGAGTTTACAGTGGGTTCACTGTTTTGGGGTGGTGGGTAGAGGAAATATGGGGAAAAATTTGTAACAATATATTGTGGAAATGAATGATGTAAACTAAAAATAAACATAAAATTTAATTTTAAAAATATGCAGGGTAAGGAGTTGGGTAGGCATTGGTTCTGAACTCCAGTATCAGATGACAAGGGCATTTCCTATAGTTTATTGTCAGCAATTATCAAATAGATCCCTGGATTTACAAAGAGAAGACCTAAGGTCAACTAGTCACTGACAAAGCAATAGCTTCTCCTTCCCAGATGGGTTCCTGGAGGCCCCAAGAACATAAAACCACCTGGACTTGCCTGCCTTTCCTTTCTCCCCTCCATCTCAGTACACATAACTACTGACAGATAACTTACTTAAGAGTTACTAGGAGAAGAATGTTGTAATCAGTTGCCTTCTTATGGAAGCCCCTCTCATCCACTGATAGTCTGCCTGGATACCTCCCATAATGATTAGCATACTGGCAGCTCTTCTCAATCTCAGCAGTAAGAAGAGTATAAGGACAGACGGTAAGATGATTTCTAAGTATGCTAACCACCAGGGAAGGTGTCCAGGCAAATTAACAAGCACAATGACAAGTACAATAAGAGTGCACTTATCACTGCTGAAAAATAAAACCCTTTCCAAAATCCCTGCTTTCCATTCTCTCATTGTACTCCCCTACCTAAACATAAACCACCCCGAATAATATCCCAATCTTTATCTGACTTTTCCACTCTGCCCTCTGGAATTCCCAAACTAGAATGGACAATCTCACTTTCATTTAGACATTTTCCTTTAATAATCTTTACTTCTTCTAGCAATGCTTGAGACCTGGTTCTACTGAATAGCACTGCACCCTGGACACTTTTTTTTTCTTTTTTATCTTTTTTCTCTCTTTTTATTTTTGCTTTTTGGAGAGCAATTGGGGTTAAGTGACTTTCCCAAGGTCACATGGCTAGTTTTTGTGTTAAGTGTCTGAGGTCAAATTTGAACTCAGGTCCTCCTGACTCTAGAGCCAGTGCTCTATTCACTACACCACGAAGCTGCCCCCTGGACATCTTTTTCAAATATTGTTTTCACCTTTTCTGATACCCCCAAATACACTGATCCTAGTGGGGAAATCAGAATAGTCATTGCCTTTTCCAAACTATTTTTCTACTACCTTATTGCAGTACCCACACTGGCATACCCAGGATGGCTGCTAGCACAGGTTCATAGATTTGATTTACTAAGAAAGATAGCTGTTTAAGGGGTCAACAATATTTTTTAAAATTACATTCACTCATTCCGGGGAAAAATCAGGACCCTGAACTTCAGAGAAAATACAAGCAGAGAAATAAAGACCAACAGACATGGCTCTGTCTGCATCAATTATACACTTTATATAGATCCCTGGATCAAGAGAGTCTTTACATCTGAGCAGTTAGGGAGCTCTGAACATATGGCCATTCAGAATCTTGATCAGGGAGTCACAAGATCCTTCTCAAAAGTGAGCCCCCAAAGCAAAATACCAACTCAGAGTATATGCTTCTTAGAGCCAGAAGGCATCATAAACCTTTTGACCTAGTGCCTAATTAGAAATTAGCAAAAGGTGTGAAAGCCTTCCTACAAGCAAGTCTCCTCTAAGCAAGCTTCCCTTAATGAGCTCCACGTGTGGCCTAGTAATGGGCAGGGAAGATCTTAAATCCCATTAACATTATACATCTTCAATCAACAACCTCTCCTCTATTACCACTTATCTCACATTCTAGATGGTGGTAGCCATTATATACCAACCACCAATAGATTCACCTTTCTCAACAGACTCAGAATGCAGCCTATATTCTCCCCTCTCTACTTCAACTCCTATCTTTCATAGTAGTGGACTTAAGTGTGCGTGTTGATGTTCCTTAAATGCCTTAACTATCGGTTTCCTTAATATATTCAGCTCCCGCTAGACACTTTCTCTCCCCTCCAGCTATGCAAAGTTTGGTCATATCTTTTCTTTCAATCACTCACAAGCATTCCACAGTCATTTCCAAGCTCTGAAATTCTAGCTCATCAAAATATTTTGTCACCCTATTTATTCCTTATACCATCTGTTATTATTTCTAGATCTACATTAAAAAGGAAAAGGACGTACCTCTGTAAAAAATATTTATAGCGGCCCTTTTAGTGATGACAAAAAAATTAGAAATTGAGATGATGCCCATCAGTTGGGTAACGACTTAACAAGCTGTGATATATAAATATAATGGAATACTTTTATATGCAATAAGAATTAACAGGCAAATTTCAGAAAAAAACTGGAAAGACTTGTATGAACTGATAATGAAGAGAAATAAACAGAATCAGAAAACACTGTAGATAGTTTCAGCAACATTATATGATGACCAACTATGAATGACTCAGTTTTTCTCAGCAACACAATAATCCAAGACAAGCACAAAGGACTCACAAAGGAAGATACCATCCACATCGAAAAAAAAAAGAATTAATAGACTCTAAATTCAGATTGAAGCATATTTTTCACTTATTTTATTCTTTTACATGTTTTTCCTTTTGATCTGTTTCTTCTTTCTCAACTTTGACTAATATGAGTATATGCTTTATATGGTAGCATGTATCCTATATCAAATTGCCTACCATTTTCAGAAAAGGGGAGGGGAAGGAGGGAGGAAAAAAATTTGGAACTCAAAATCTTATAAAAATGAACGCTAAAAGTCATCTTGACATATAATTTCCATAAAACGAAATACTTTTAAAAATAAAACACTTGGGGGGAGGGGCAGGGAGACTATTCCTAATTCAATTTTTTGTCCTCACTGTGATCTATATTCCTTCCTATCTTTACTATTTTTCAATGCCATCAACTCTGCTTTATCTACATTCTTTACCACCTTTTTAACCCTGACCCCAGTGTCAATCCCTTCTAAATAACATTGTTCTCTAGTCTCAAATTTCTTTCTCTCTTTTATTATCACCAACCCACAATGCCAAACTAAAACCCTGAATTACTCCCATTCTCCATTTTCTTCCTACTAGTGTAATCCTGAATAAAGCCAGGGTGAATAATTTGACCAGTGAATAAGTTCACTATACTGAACTGTATTTCACTGTAGGAGGAAAACCTTTTACTACTTCGTAAATGATTCTCTATTTCGCATATTATATGTCTCTGAGACATATAATACTCTGTATGTCTAAAACAAAATTCATTAGCTTTCCTGAAAAAAGTCATCCCTTTTCCAAACTTTCCCATTTTTCTTGAAGACACCAACATTCTTCATTCTCCCTGGTTTTCAATTTCACAATATCCTAAACATCACACTCTCCACAACTAACCAATAAGTTGAAAAATCTTTCTATTTCTATCTCTACAACATCTTTTATATAGCCCCCCCTTTTTTTTCCTCACAATCACCACCTTTGTTCAAATGTGCATCCATTCTTGCCTGAATTACTGAAAATGGTTTCTAATCAATTCCTCTGCCTCAAGTATTTCCTCTCTTTCAATCCATCTCCCTCAGTTTCCACAGTGGTTTTCCTAAAGCATAAATCTGACCATGCTACTTTTCTTCTTAATATACTCCAGTGGCCCTGTGTTACCTCCAGAATCAAATGTAAAATGCTCTTTGGGGGCATTTAAAGCTCTTCAGAAAGGAACCTCTTTCATTCATCCCAGTCTTCTTACACATTACTCCCCTCACACCACTCTAAAGCCTAGCTTTATGATGTACTACATGATGCTCCATCTCTTGTCTCTGCCTTTGCACTCATCATTATTTTTCTTCCCTAGAAAGTTCTCTCTCCTCATCTCTACCTCTTTAAATTTCTGGCTTCATTCCCAGTTCAACACCAACTTTACCCAGGTGGCCCATTCACAGTTCAACAGCCAGTCGTCCTTTACCCTATAAGGTTGGGTGGTATCTAGGTCATATATAAATTGTATGCATCTACACACACACATCGTATCACTGTGATTATTAAAATTTAAGTTTCTAGAGGACAGGGGTTCTTTCTTTAGTCTTTTCATGCCTCAAATTTAGCATAGTTCCTGGCATGTGTCCAGGGCTTAATCAGTATTTCTTGATTATTTGAGAATAATTATTACTGCACTACTTACCTTACAAGATAATTGTGAGAATCAAATGAAATAAGGTGTGTAAAACACTTTATTGATCAAACCCTATGTTGGCCAAAAGTTGACGATTCACCAATAATAAATTGTTTGATATTAATCCATCTATCAAACTATAAACTTTCCTATCCATCTATCAACCTATAAATGTGTCAGACACTGTGCTAAGTGCTAATGATAATGAAACTAAGAAAAAGAGAGACAGAGACAGAGAAAGGGAGAGAGGGAGGAAGGGAGGAAGGAAGAAAGGAAGGAAGGAAGGAAGGAAGGAAGGAAGGAAGGAAGGAAGGAAGGAAGGAAGGAAGGAGGAAGGAAGGAAGGAAGGAAGGAAGGAAGGAAAAAAAGGAGAGAAAGAAAAGCCCCTTCCAAAGATATATATATATATATTCGAATTGTATATACAAATATACAAAATAGATATACAAATATTCAATATACAAAAGTTTGATATAGTCAAGGAAACTTTATTACCAACAGAGACAGGAGGAAAGTCTTCACTTAGAAGATAGCATTTGGGCTTAGTAACTAAGGATTCTAAATAGTAGAAGTGAGGAAGAAGAGCATATGCGACATTAAAGATAATCATTTCCAAAAGTACAGAGAGGATTGACAGGGTCTAAGGAACAGTGCCAACACTTATTTTCACTGATTTGTCATTGGTATGAGAATAGAATCAGCATTTTAGAGCTGGAGAGAAGCTTAGACATCTTCCAAACCAAGGAAGAAACTGAGGCTCATAAAGAGGAAATTAAATTTTCTAGGTCACACAACTAGCTAGCAGAGTTGGGATCACAGCTCAAATTTTCCTGTTTCTTAGTTCAGCTCTCTTTTGACTATATGACATGGGTTTTTGTTTTCTTCATATGACTCGACTAAAAAAATGATACCAAATAGTCTTAAACCATTCTTTGGGAATTTGAAAAATGTGATGATCACCAGTTTTTCATATGTATCATACCTCATGAGGAGCTACTCTATCTTTGTAATTTTCCTCATATGGTATCTCTAACAAAGCATCACACATGATTAGGTGCTTCATAAATACTTAGGATGAAGATGATACTTAGTCCAGCCATCTGTTAATGCAAAATAATTGGAAAGTCAGATAAGAAAGAGTATAGGCATTTCTCATTTGAAGTGTGATTTTTCTGTTATTTCATTGTTCTTTAAACTACCTAATTGACATTCTGTTAGGGAATTATCCCTAAGTACTATTGGACATACGAAGAAACACCATTACATCACTCAGGTTACTAAGGTTTTCTGTCAGCATGCCAGAATGTAATTTGAGCTTGACTAGGAATCAAAAGTCCTTGGATCAATCCCTACCATTTTTACTTCATGATTATGTGACCTTGGACAAGTCACTTTACCTAAATAAATTCCAATACCTTATTTTGCTTTTGAAAAAAAAAGAATTTTACCATAAACTTTACATGTGGTTTTGAAGAAAACACTTACGGAATGGCATATTGGATATGCTGATGGGCTTAGAAGTAGAAAGACAGAGGTTTAAATCCTGCCTCTAACTTATTATGAGATCACTCACTTATCTCTAAACCTTAGTATGCTTATCTATAAAATGAGAATAAAAACATCTCAAGGTGTGTGTGTGTGTGTGTGTGTGTGTCAGAGAGAGAGAGTCAAATGAGAGATTATATGTAAAGTGATTAGCAAACTTTAAGACACCATAGAAATAACAGCTATTATGTAATCTTGAAGTATTTAATATACATGTCCAGTAAAACACACATACACATATCTCAGTTCATGTCTTTATTTGTATCTGCATGACAGAAATATTAGTTAATTCAAAGAAGAAAATTAATAAATATGAGAGACAGGGCCATAATTTAACCAAGGTATCTAAGAGGTGTTTTTTTTTTTTTCACATAAGGATTTCTGGAAACCGGATTGTTCATTTCTCTGTCTTGAATTCTTACATTTGCAAGTTCTATAATTGCTGGATTCCTGCAAATGATTCAGCAAATAAGTCTATTGACACTTTATAGCTATAAAAATTCAATTTAAAAGTATGTCAGAAAAATTGTTTATATTACTCATAAAACTTTACCCAGTGAGCCGCTTACTATGTATACACAACAAGGAATCCAAAGATCAAAGGAAAGTTCCCATGCAGGTAAATCAGAGTTTTATCTGAGAAGGGATAAACAAAAACAAAAACAAACCAAAACAATGGAAACAAAGTGAGTGTCCATCTTTTGGTGATGGCTGGACAAACAGTCATCAATGACTGTAATCAAATATTACTGCTTTATAAGACATCAAGAATATAACTAATTTAGAGAATTATTTGAATATTAATTTAAAAATTAAGGATAATAAAGATAATCAAGAGAAACATATATATATATATATATATATATATATATATATATATATGGACATGTGTGTGATGAGAAATATTAATCGGGGTGGGGGAAAACTTGGATTTTAAACCCCAAAGCACACATCTTTAAAGACTGAGTCAGAACATATGTCTCTCTTGAAATGGCCCAGAGAATAGACCCAGTACTATGCATATTCTCTAGGATGGCCCATACAATTCCCAGTCTAACAGGGCGATAACTCCCCTAATTGACCAAATTATAGGCACTGAGAGACAACAGAATCTAGATCAATAATATAACCAAGTTTGAGTAAGGAAAACTGTAAATGAAGCATATCCTCTCCTGTCCCCCTTCTTTCAGTAGAAAGATGGCACCCTAGCAGTGCAGAATAAGGCAGATATTATCAGAAATGCATCTCATTTCCCCTTCAACTGTACTCTATTACAAACTAGTATTCTACTGAATGTAAGTATTGGGATGTGAGAGTGATGTAAAAAAATGAATAAAACATATTTTTCTTAGAAGAAGTAACAGTTGAGAAAATTTTTAAACTTTTCAACCATTTTTGTTCTCAAAATGCAGTAAATAGAGCATAATTGTGCCTCCACAATTTGAAAGTGTTAATGGTTTTCTCAGAAAGTAGATCATTCCTTCAAGCAACACATCTTAGTAAAACTTGGTAAGACTTCAATGAAATTGAATTTGTCAAAGCAAAATATGGCTTGATGAAGACTATATTAAATTTTAATAGTAGTATAATACTAAATAGTAGATAGGGCTAACTGGAATATTTTGGAGCAGGGTATAAGGGAAATAGTTCTGGTCTTAGAGTCACAAAATCACAGAATATCCAGGTTAGAATTAAAAACTGAGGAGCTGTAATTCAATGTGTACCTGTGCATGGATTCTCTTTATAACATACTTGACAAGTGGCTATGTACTTGCTTGAAACCTCTAGTGCCAAAGATCACTTGAGCCAGCCCTATCTACTTTGGGGCAGCTCAACTTTTTAAGAGGAAGTTGCATATACTCTTTGCTCTTAGATTGGCCCTCTACAACCATGCATTATAGGCTTAATCTCAGTGTGACAGTCTTTGGAGAAGAAATCCTTATTCTGTGGTTATATAAGAAGCTGCAAGATAAATTAGCAATGTTTTTCTCTGGGGGCTACCAGTTAGGGATGCAGTCACAGACCCCAACTTTTCCTATAAATATTTACTATTCAAAAATCAGTTTATAGCTACTCAGCAGAGCAGCAGCCCTTCTTGCTCCACAACAGACAGCTATAATACCCATTCCCCATCAACAACATAAAGGGGTCCTACAGTTGCTATTGATATTGGTGCTACTTATTCCAACTTATTTCAACATTAAAAAGTGGAGATCCTTGGGGCAGCCAGGTAGCTTAGCGAGTAAGAGCACCAGCTCCAGTGTCGGGATTACCTGGGGATCGAATCCAGGATCAGACACTTAGCACCCACCCAGAAACACCTGGCCATGTAACCTTGAGCAAGTTAATTAACCCCAATTGCTTAGGGGTGGCCAGGTGCCTCAGCAAGAAAGAGCACCGGCTCCAGTGTTGGGATGACCTGGATCAAATCCGGGCTCAGATACTTAGCACCACACCCAGAAATAACTGGTCCTGTAACCTTGAGCAAGTTGCTTATCCCCAATTGCTTAAAAAAAAGTGGATATCCTTGCTAAAGACCAAAGAAATAGGACTACCCCAAACTATTTTGCCTTCAGCAACACAGAACATTTAATTACTAATGCTACAGAGAATCAAGTTGCAATGAACACCACAAACACAGCCTTTAATGCCAAATATCTGCCTAGTCATAGATTTAGTGATGTAATTGTATAGTCAGATGTGAAATATTGGCCTTTCACAGTGGTGAATGAAGTAGACAGGCTTAAGGTCCAATTAGAGTACAAAGAGAAGACCAAAAGATTCTATCTAGAAGAAATATCTTCTATCATCTTGACCAAGATGAAATAAATTGCTAAGATTTACTTGAGAAGACTGTCACAAAAGCTATCATCATAGTATCAATACTGTGATATCACAGTATCAATACTTCAATAATTTCCAGAATCAGGCAACCAAAGATGCTAGGACCAGTGCTACTCTCAATGTGTTCCAGATCATCACTGAACTAAGTTCTTCTGCTTTTGCTTTTGACCTTGGAGGCAGTACTTTTGATGTTTCCATTCTTCCCTTGAAGATGGCTTCTTTGAAGTCAAACCAATAGCTGAGGACACCCACTTGCGTAGGGAAGACTTTGACAACCACATGGTCAACCATTTCATTGCTAAGTTTGAGCAAAAGCACAAGAAGGACCTCAGTGAGAGCAAGAGAACTTTCTGCCATCTTTGTTATACTAGTGAACATGCAACTTGCATTCTTTCTTCCAATACCCAGGCCAGTATTGAAATTGTTGTTGCTGTTCTTGTTCATTCTTCATTTGTGAGTTAGGAGGCTGTCTACTCCAAGATTTCCTCTATAGAATAGGCATATGAGAAAAATTTTGCTCCAAATGGTCATGAAGGACGCTGAAGTAGGCATTACAGCATGCTTAAAACTTGGTAAGGCAATGAGATTGACTTCCTCCATGAAGATATCAATTTCTATACCTCTATTCCCCTTTGCCATTTTAAAGAGCTTAATGAGGACTACTTACATGGCATACTGGACCCTGTAGAAGATGGCCTAAGATATGTCAAGCTAGATAATTCAAAGATGTATAATATCATCTTGGTTGGTAGTTCCACTCAGATTCCCCAAATCCAGGAGCTTCTGCAGGGCTTCTTCAATGCCAAGAAATTCAAAAGAGAATCAATCTTGATGATTTATAGGCAGTGGCCTACGATGCAACTCTTCAGGATGCCTTGTTTTCTGGAGATAAATCTGAGAATATTCAGGACTTGTGTCTGTTGGATGTCACTCCTCTTTCCCTTGGAATTTTGGAACTGCTGGTGGAGTTATGACAGTTTTAATCAAATGAAATAACATGATCCCCACCAAGAAGATATTGACTTTTACCACCTCCTCAGAAAACCAGCCTGATGTGTTCTTCAGGTTCATAAGGTGAGAGAGAAATGACAAAGGATAATAATCTACTTGGCAAGTTTGAGCTCCCAGGAATCCCCTTGGCCCCAGGTTTTTTTTTTCATGTTTAAGTAACATTTGACATTGATGCAAATGCCAGCCTCAGTGTGTCTGCTGCAGAACAAAGCACAGGCAGGGAGAATAAAATCACCATCACCTATGGCAAAGGTCATCTGAGCAAAGAAGATATCGAGTGTCTGGTCCAAGGGGCTACAGAATATACAGCTGAAAGTGAGAAGCACAGACAAGATGTCTTCCAAGAACTCTCTTGAATCTTATAGTTTCAACATGAAGGCTACTGCATAAGATGAAAAACTCCAAGGCAAAATTTATGATGAAGACAAACAGAAGATCCTTGACAAATATAATGAAATGATCAACTGATTGAATGAGATCAGACTGCTGAGAAGGAATAATTTGAGCATCAGCAAAAAGAATGGGGGAAGGTCTACAACTTCACTAAGTTGTACCAGAGTGTGCGGGCATTTCAGGAGACAGACCTGGTAGGTTCCCGGGGAGGGAGCAACATCTTCTGGAGGTGCTTATTCCAAATACACCATCGAAGAAGTTGACTAAATGCACCAGAAGAAAGAACATTCCACACAGCTTTCCAAAAAATTGAGGGACTAAAATTTATAGCAAAGGCAGTAACAGTTTAAAAGTAACACTTAAACTACTGTGTAAATCTGGGCATTCTGAATATTTTAATGTCTGCAGAGGGATATAAGTGGATAACATTGCACTTAATCAGTATTGTAAACAAGTAAAAGCAGAATTTTTGTCTTGGAGAACAAAATCTATTTAAAATTTATACATGAAGAAAATCAGTTCACAGACCTAGGCTTGAGTGCATGCTTTGACACTTACTATTTATGTAACCCTCAACAAATCAGTTAACCAGTATGAACTATAGTTGAGTTAACTCATCTATATAATGATACTTATACCATCTATCTTATAGTTTCATTGAAAGAAAGCCACTTTGTAAGCCTTAAAGTACAACTGAAATATAAGCTACAAACATTATTTTTCTAGGGACACCTTGTTTCTTTTTATAGAAAGAGTCTTTAGACCTGCCCCATATTTCAAAAATCAAAACAGCAAGTCTGGACCTCAGGCCCCAAAGTTGTCCTTATTATTGTCTTGAATATAAAATGATAAAGATTCTATTGCTTCTCATAGCTTCTCATTTAAAATAAAATAAATTCATTGGTCTAATTTGTCAACCTGAAAATTATAAGGTGGGATTTCAAAGTGAAGGACCAGACTAAATTCTTTTTTCTAAGGTCCTTCCCAGGTTTATGAAGGTGATAGATCCCTCTATTTTTTGTTGTTTTGTGATACTTCCACCACAAGTTAGAAAAAGAAAACTGAACTAAATACTAAGTTGAGGTAAAAATATGTTTTTCCTTTAGTTTCAATGATCAACTCAGTTAAGGACCACATGCCAAAATATGTCTAATATTTCTTTACTTAGAATTAAATAAACTTCCTCAACTTTTAAAAACCAATAACAAATTAATATCAGATTTTATTCAGTATCTGTAAATGAGGGTTCACAATAAAAATGTATATCACTTTCATGTCATGGTCATTTAACAGAGGAAGAGAGAATAAGTATAGTCCTTTTCTAAAAACTTAATGTTTGACAAAAAAAAATTAGATAATAAAGGAAGAAAACTGATTTTTGGAGGTCTTCGTGAAGGCAAGGGAGATAATTGGAAGATGAATTCGTTTATGTATTCACTAGCAAATCATTTTTTCTCTTCTCCTTTCTTTATTCTTCATTTCCAATCTATAACCAGTTCTGTTGATTCTCCCTCCACAATATCTCTCATTTGGACATTGGTCTTCATTCACACAGTTATGATCCCAGTTCAAAACTTGCCTGAATCACTGAAGAAGCCTCCCGGCTGCTTTCCATAACTCCATCTATTACAATACAATTCAATGACAAAATAATCTTACTAAGGCATAAGTCTGACTATGTTCCCCCTCTTCTAAAAAATGTTCAGTGGTTCTATGTCTCTTTTATAATTTGAGAATGAGATATAAACTCCTTAGCCTGAAATTTAAGACCATACACAATCTAGTTTGAATCTTCCTTTCCTTTCTTTTTTATGCTTCCTATTTGTATAATCTATATTCTAATTGAATTGACTTACTAGTTATTTCCTGAACTCAACATGCTATCTCCCAACTCCTGTAAATTATCCAAACTATCCTCCACAGGGAATGTTCTCTCTCCTATCTTTCCTTTTCAAATTCTCTTCTTTCAGAGATCATATCTAATGTCACCTACTCCTTGAAATTTTCCTTGAACTCTCTAGTCAAAAGTATCATCTCTCTCCTCAAATGTATTTAAAGACTTTTTTTTCTGGATCTCTTCTTTTTTCTTATCATCCCCTCCCCCCCACACACCTTGTCTTATATTTAACTATGTTCATGCCATAAATTCCTGAGTCCATCATATCAGTAAAAGGTAGATTTCTTTAGGACAGAGACAGTTATCAATTATAATTTTTGCCTCAATCTTGAGGAAAGGCCTCAGTACATTGGGTGAATAACCTGCAGTAAGTTTATAGAAAGACATGGATAGTATTCCCCCTAGAAGGGCAGGTAGGGATGGGTTGTAATTTGCTTTATTGGAGAAAATATGCACACTGTTGAGGTCATAAATCAGAGTAACCTCTGAACACAAGACTATTAACATAGTAGGCACATAATAAGTGTTTCCTGAATTTTTTGTGGCATTTCTAAATGTGTTGTAAAACATTTGCGACATGCTACTTCTTTATAGGTCCTAAGGAAGGTATCATTAAAAGTGAAGAGTTAGCCATTGTGATATGGGAAGGCCAACCAGATAGACCCACATGGGCATTTTATTTCAATGAACACTTCTGATGAATAATTCTTTCTGAAGACCAAAAGTGAAGTGGGTAATTTCAGTGTGGTTGAATCAGCGAAATGAGTCGGACTACATTTTTTCCCCTTCACCAGTCATGAATAATATAAGTGGGGAGAATCTAAACCAGTGTAATGAAGCAGGCACTAGTTTTAATGTAACATTTATCACTTGATGGGCCTAAAATTATATTTAGCTACTTTAGTGAAGTGAAATCAGCAGCTCACACTTTCTCCTTCTTTACAATGATGGCATTTCTTTATTATTTTGCCATAGCTTGCAACAATTAGAAATATATAGCATGCAGTTAGTGGGTATTATGCCTACATAAGCGATCTAGATAAAACATAGGCATAAACGTGCTAGCTCCAAATGTATCTTTGGGAGATGTCTGAGAAATGCTCACCAATTAAAAATATGTGTGAGGAATGAAGCAGGATTGTACCATGAAAGATGAACCCATTCTCATTTTATCTAAGAGTATTATCAATGGATACTTAGCCACTTAGGGGAAGAGAGGCTAGTTGAAAGATAGATAACTTGTTCTCTTTCATCAGACCTTTTGTAGATTTTCAGTTAAACTGAGGTTATTTTATCATCACTCTTCATATTGCAAGACTGGAAATGCAGTCACCAATTAGGAAAGTAGCATCCTAGGACCTGGGGACACTGAGGGGATGTAAGGGCATCAGGGCAACATTTAAAACTCAAACTAGAAACTGTTTACATTATACTTCCCAATTCTTCTATAAAACTATCCTATTTTTAATTTTCTCCCAAACTTTACAAATAGCATGCCTGATGCAACTCAAACTAGTTTTGCATCATAAACTCACTAAGAGATAACACTCTGAATCTGTGGTCAGAGGACATGTTTTCAAATCCTGTCTTTGCTTCTACATGTTTGAGTTTGTTTGAACTAAATTTTCCACCTCTCTATAACTGTTTCCTCATCCATAAAAGGAGTGAACTCTACTTGTTGTTGCTCAGTCATGTCTAAATCTTTATGACTCCATTTTGGATTTTTCCTACGCAACGATACTGGAGTTTTAGGCCATTTCCTTTTTCAGCTCATTTTACAGCTGAGGAAACTGATGTAGACAGGGTTAAGTGACTTGTCCAGGGTCACCTAGCTAGCAAGTGTCCGAGTCCATATTGGAATACAGGAAAATGGTGTTCCTGACTCCAGGACCAGTACTCTATCCACCGAGCCACCTGACTTTGCCCAACTCTCCCTTACTTAAGTCCAATTCTTTAGCAAGTCAACACATCATTCTTGTGATGTCATTTGGCCTCTTTGAGAATGAAAGATGAACAACAACAGCAACAGTTATCCTGAGAAATGTATTAACTGATGTCTAAAGTCCCTCTACCTCTAAATCTATGATCTACTCTCTCAGGTCTTGCCAGATTTTAAAAACATCTCTGCAGGGATTGCAAATGTGAAACAATTTTATGTACAACATTTCGAGCAATAGGTACATCTCTTGCCTTGATTTTTGTGATTCTTCTCAAGAGACATCTTGACCTCAGAAGTTCAAGTCTGGCCTGAAGACTAACCCCTCAAAACAAAGCAAACATTCTCATTCCAATTAAAGACTTTCAGTGATGGGAAGCTCAAAACTTTAGAGATAATCCATTTCATCAGTTCTAATTGTTTGGAATTTTTACCATATATTGAACCTGAAGTATTTTTTATTTTCAATTTTCTGCAACACCCATTCATAGTTTTTAGTTCAGCCTACTAAGGCATTTAACATTTGATACACAAATCAAAAACTCTTTCCACAAGACAGTGTAGTAATCTTTTTTTGAAAACTACTATCATGCAAGTTGTAAGCCCCTTGAGGGCAGGGATTTGTCTTTTTCCTCGTTTTATATCCCTACATCTTTTTTTATTAATTTTTTTATTTTTTTTATTTTTTTATTTTTTTTGCTTTTTTGTAGGCGGGGAGAGCAGGGCAATTGGGGTTAAGTGACTTGTCCAAAGTCACACGGCTAGTAAGTATTAAGTGTCTGAGGCCGAATTTGAACTCAGGTCCTCCTGACTCCAGGGCTTGTACTCTATTCACTGTGCCACCTAGCCGCCCCTATATCCCTACATCTTAGCACAGTGTCTGACACATAACAGGTACTTAATACAGGTTAATTAATGGACTATCGATTGATATATGGGGCAGCATAAATGATTCAGCCACTGGAGTTAGAAAGGACCCAAATATACTTTTCAAAACAGTTGGTCAACATCCTATCTTTGAGCAAACCTAAGTACATACAGAGCATTTGTAGCAGCATGCATTCTAGGATACTCAGGATCGCTACCATCACAGGTTCTGCCTTACTAAAGGAAAGCAACTTTTAAGGGGTTGCTTTCACACACACACACACACACACACACACACACACACACACACACTTCAGGGGAATAAGCACCTTGAACTTCAGAAAATGCAAAAATAAATTATAAGCACACAAAAAATACATACAAAGAAAATAATACAATTCAACAGACAGACAGGGCTTCTAGCTGCCTGACCATTACATACATACATAGTTGGTTACCAGAGAGAAGCGTCAACATCTGTGTTTTTAAAGTCAGGTGCTCAATGTCTACCCAGAGTCTCATCTGGCCAAATTACATAGCTCTTCCTATAAATTATCCCCAATGCAAAATCTCACCCCAGAGTATTACCCTTCTTCAGGGTCTCAGAACATCACAACCTTCATGACCCACTGCCTAATTACAAAGTAACAAAAGGTTTGGGGCTTTCCAAACAACAAGCCTCCCCCCAGTCAAGCACCTCCTGTTGGGTTCCACTTGAGGCCCATTAAGGGGCAGAGAAGATTTTCAAATTCCCTTGCCATTATAGCAGTATGATTGGAAAGTCACTTCAATCAGAATGAATTGACCTAGGCTCAAATTCTGTTTCCTTTTGTCATATTTAATTCACCTTGCACAAGTCTTCAAAATTCTTTAGGATTCACCTTTTCCACCTATAAAATAAGAGACTTGGATTAAATAAGTTCTAGAGTCCTTCCCAGGAGTCAATCCTCTTATCCTTTGATTTGAGGCTCCTTTGATTCTTCACCTAATAGAGCTTTAGCATTTACAGCAAGGACCACTTGCCTGTACCTAATCAGGAGGATGTAAAGCTCGTTAGGCCAAAAGCTTCATCAGTGAGATGTTGCATAACTTTGCATTCCACTGATAGTAAACTACTTGTTTATATGTTCTCCTGAAACTGTACCCCTATCTGTCCATTACTAGTTATGACCAAATTCTTGTGCTTGAAGAATCTTACATTTGTACCATAATAACATCAATTGAAGGAAATAGGGATCTTTAGCCCAAGGAAGATTATGGGTTATAGAAATGAATTGTCTAGAGAAGAGGAATTATGCTTGCTCTTGACATATAGTAAACACTTAATAGGCACTGACCAAATGACTGTTTGTCCCCAGAGGGCAGAAGCTGAAAAGAGAGAAATTTAGACTTGATATTACAAAATACATCCAAATAAT
Organism: Petaurus breviceps papuanus; assembly: GCF_028583685.1. NCBI lineage: Eukaryota > Metazoa > Chordata > Mammalia > Diprotodontia > Petauridae > Petaurus > Petaurus breviceps. Next base: position 3,008,932 of record NW_027187244.1, read on the forward strand.
TGAAGCTATTAAAAGACAAAATGAGGTACACCTCTCAGAAGGTAGTAGTCATTCTATTACTAGAGGAATTAAAGCAGGGGCTTTTCCCGTATTTTATAGTGGGGATTTATTTTTTGAAATATGAGTTAGACTAGATAGCGATTGAGACCCCTTCCTATTCAGAAATTCTATAATTCTATAGTTCTGAATATTTGCCTTAGTTCTATATCTGATATGCTAGTCCTCTGGGACTAGAGTCTTCTAGGGAGTAGAGTTCCCTGGTCTCTGTGGCTAACACTACTATGTATTGCCAGAATTCACTCTGTCTGACATTTCTTTATTACCTGTTTTGAGCAGAGGCTTCACACATTCAGATGAGCATTTTAGGGATATCAGTGTTGAGGATAGCAGGAAAGGTTAGAAACTGACATAATTAGGAAGCTAATACAATACTCCAGGCAAGAGGTAACATGGACCTGAACTAGGGCAGTGGTTCTATATATGAAGAGAATGAGATAATTCTGAGAGATGCTATGAAAGTAAAATTAAAAAAAGAACCAGCTACTGATTAGATATGAGGAGGGGGGAAAGTAAAAAGCATAGAGAGTGACTCCAAGGTTTAGAGTAGAGGCTTCTGGAATTAAAGCAATGTGTATTTACAAAAACTAAGCTTTAAAAGTGTCTCATATTTTGCACCTCTCCAATGTGTTGAGACATATGTCATGGCTTATTTTGCCTAAACTTTAGTTCTGTCTCAGATGCCAAGTGATTTGAAAGAAAATATCTTTATGCCATGAAGAGGTCAGAGTTTTAAAAAGGAAAAAGAATAGCACATTATTTTAGGATTAGAAATTTCACATTATAAAAATGATCAAATATATCTCTGTGGGGCTTTTTACCACTTTTTTTAGTGAAATAGTTTGAAAAATCACATGAAAAAAATTCTTTCTTGATCCATAAGTATTTTGGGGAAGTTAAAGTTCCTTTGGGTTCGTCATTAATTCTGCACCATGTTTTAGCCTTCAAAATATTTCAAAGCCATTAATAATTAGATACTTCAGATTAGGAGAGACTTAAGAAAAAGAAAGAAAAGAGCGATCGATGTGGAAGTTTAACCAATTGGATCTACTTAAAATCTACATATTTCTCCAATAATGAAAATAAGCTCTAACTAATTTTATTGGTGTCTGTGTCAAAAAATTCCCTCTGAGACTATTTTTGGTATCAAGTGACAGATACAGACTAATGGAAACTCCTTCCTCCAAATTCTACATCTTTAAGCTCATTCCACATATACAAGAACCACACTTAATTCTGAAGCCATACATATTAACCTTTATTTTGATTACTCACTATTCAACAAGAATTTCTTGTTTCTTCTATGCAAGATATTAGGAAAGATTTGACTTTTGTACAAAATATTTCTTCCCCTCGTGGAGAATAACAGTTTAGGAAGGAGATAACATACAAAAAAAACAAATTATTCATATACCCCCAGAATATGTCTCCTCTCCCTGCTTCCTTCTGTCCATCTGTCTTTCTGATACCCCTCTAAAACAAACCCCTAAAAATGAATAGCCACATATAAAACTAAGACTGGCTCTTATAAATTCAATACATAATGAGACATTCTATTAGGTAATACTAATGGACTGTACACAAAATCCAGAGACATGGGCTCAAATACAGTTTGTTTGTTTAATCTGTGTAACCACAGTCAAATAACTTCTCTCTGAACCTCAATTCCTTCATTTTTAAAAAGGACAAAAATGACAGCAACATTATCTCAGAGAGTTTCTGCAAGGTGTCTTCTTAACCTTATATCACTACAGAAATTGGAAATTATTTGGTTAATCTAACACAATAAAGAGTCCACACCTGAAAAATATATCTAACTAAAATCTCTCCTTCTGTACTTGGAACCTATTTCCTCTGAGGACAAAAAGTATAGCTTATCAACATTCCTCTTATAGTCAAGTAAGCAGATATTTCAGGAGCCATTAGAAGCCAGGAACCCTCTTTGAAGGTCTTTCTCTGGACCCTCTCCCTATGTTAAAATCAAAGTCATGATAGAACTGTCGAAAATTTCTCCTTTCTTTGGACTAAATAAGCCAATTCAAAAAGTGTTTTTTTTTTCTTCCATCAATCAATTAATAAAAAAGACATTGTTTAATTTTGTTGAGACACTTCATACTCACATAAAAAAACATCTCAATTATAAACCCCCAAATATAATCCCTGAAAACACTTCAGTAAAACTGCATTTAAGAGTGACTACAGCTGATAGCATTTGAAAATTTATACTTTAGTTACTTATCATTCATTAAAAAGAAGGTAGATGTATGCTCTAAATTTAATAAATTTTAAACAGCACAGTACATTGTATTTTAGATCAGTATTATTGACCTTTAAAAGTCTTTCTATTTATGATTTAGTTACTGTATTTCCTTCAATCCATGTCAGTTCCTATATATCTTTTCATAATTCTTTGAATTCTTCAAATTCATTCCACATTTAATAATAACATTCAATTATGTTATTATTTTTGAGTGGTTTCAGTCATATCTGACTCTCCATGACCCTATTTGGGGTTTTCTGGGCATATATACTGAGTGGTTTACCATTTTCTTTTCCCACTCATTTTACAAATGACTGAGGCAAACAGGATTAAATGATTTCCCCAAGGTCACACAGCTAGTAAGTGTCTGAGGTTGGATTTGAACTTAAGTCCTCTTGACTACAGCCAGGACTTGCTCACTAATCCAACCACACCACCACATATTTCAATTTGTTCAGTGATTCCTCAGTTGTTGTAGCACAGTTCGTATCGTACTTTCCATTATTACAAATAGTCTACTAGAGATATTTGGTTCACAGGGGATCAATAACATTTTTGAAGAATAAACTTAATAGTGGGATCTCTGGGCCAATGGTGATGAAACTTTCAATCATATTTCTTAACAATTCTCATTATTTTCCAGAGAAATTAAGTCAATTCACAGCATCACCATCAATGAATTAGTATTTCTATCTTTTCATTGCCAATACACCATTGAAAGGTTCTACCTTTTATCATCTTATTCAATATGATTGGAGTAAGAACAATATTTACCCTTAATTGCTTATTAATATTTATTTATTTTTTGCTTTTTATTGGAGGGGGAAGGTAAGGAAATTGGGGTTAAGTGACTCGCCCAAGGTTACAGGGCTAGTTTCCATATGTGTGTGTGTGTATTAAGTATCTCCTGACTCCAGGGTTGGTGCTCTATTCACTGCACCACCTAGCCTTCTTGCTTATTAATAACTTTTTAAAATTAAATTTTATGTTTATTTTCAGTTTACATCATACATTTCCACAAGATTTTGAGTTACAAATAATGCTCCCCATCTTTGCCCTACCCACCATCCCAAAACAGTGATCTCACTTTATACACCCTCCCCCAATCTGCTCTCTCCTATATTGTCCCCTATCCCCCTCTGATTTTACAGCAGGCCAAGATGGATCTCTATACCCCAGTGCCTGTATATCTTATTTCCCAGCTGCATGTAAAAATAATAATAATAATATATATTATTATAACCTTTGATTTTAAACCTTTGAATTTCAGATTCTTTGCTTCCTCACTTGTCACCCACCCTTACTGGGAAGAAAAGCAATTCAATATAGGTTGTACATGTGTAGCTATGCAAAGCATTCCAATAGTGGATATATTGTAAAAGACTGACTATATTTCCCTCCATCCTATCCCACATCCCACTTGTTATATTCTCTACTTTGATCCTGTCCCTATTCAAAAGTGGGTACTTCCAACTTCCCTCCCTCCCAGCCTGCCCTCCCTTCCATCATCCCTTCCTTCATCCCCTTCCCCCCTAATCTCCTGTAGGGTGAGATACTTGATTTAGTATATATGTCATTCCCTCGCAAAGCCAAATTCAATGAGAATAAGGTTGACCCATTCCCTTTTGCCTTCTTGTTCTACCCCTACATTGTAACCATTTTCCCTTACCTCTTCTACATGAGATTGTTTACCCCATTCTGTCACTCCCCATCTCCTCCCATTATATTCCTCTCTAAACTCTAAATTTCACCTTTTAAGTATCATCCCTTCCTATTAAATTGGTCCTGTGCCCTCTATGTATACCTATACACATATATATACACACTCACATATGTATTCATATGCCCATATATCCTCCCATATAGACATATATATGTATGTATACATACATACATACACACATATATGTATGTATACATACATACATACACACATATATACACACACACATTTCTATTCCCTTCAACTATTCTCATACTGAGAAAAGTTTCATAAGTTACAATTATCATTTTTCCATGTAGTTATGTAAATAGTTCAACTTTGATAATTCCCTTATTATTTCTTTTCACTGTTTACCTTCTCGTGTTTCTCTTGCTTCTTGTATCTGAATGTCAAGTTTTCTATTCAACTCTGTTTTTTTCAGCAAGAATGCTTGAAAGTCCCCTATTCCACTGAATGGCCATATTTTCCCCTGAAACATGATACTCACTTTTGCTGGGTAGGTGACTCTTGGTTTTAATCCCAGCTCCTTTGACCTCTAGAATGTCATATTCCATACCCTTAGATCCCTGTGTGGCCACCTTGAGGCTAAAATCTCTGCTCATGCAGGTCTGGAACTCAGCTCCAAATGCTCTGCACTGGCTGCTTCCTACTGGCCTGCTCGGCTGTCTTCAGCAGGAGGTTAGCTTTTCTCTGTCATTTTGTATGTTCTGCAGCTCCAAAGTATGTCTAGAGTCATTTATTAAATGAAGTAGAAGAGGGAGAAGCTGGAGTCACGTGGAAGTCCTTTTTCTACATTGCCAACTTGACTCTGCCCCCTAGATTATTTTTTTGATCATGGCTTTCACGTATTCCAATAATTTTTAAAATTATTTCCTCTGCATCTATTTTCCAGGTCAGTGTTTTTTTTTTTCCAGTGAGATATTTCACACTGCCTTCTATTTATTTCATTTGTTTGGAACTGTTTCATAGTATCTTTATTTCCCATAAAGTCACTAGCTTCCATTTCCTCCAATCTAATTCTGAAGGAATGATTCTCTTCAGTGAGCTTTTGAGATTTTTTTCTTTCCATCTGGCAAATTTGGCTTTTTAAACATTATTCTCCTCATTGGCTTTTTGAGCCTCTTTTGCCATTTGAATTAGTCTCTTTTTTTAAGGTATTATTTTTCTTCAGTCATGTTGTTGATTCTCTTTTCATGATTCCCTTTTAATCATTCTCATTTCTCTTCTGAATGTGTCCTCCACTTCTCTTATTTGGTTTCCAAAATCCTTCTTAAGCTCCTCTATGGCCTGTGACTAATTCATATTTTTCTTGGAAGCTTTTGCTGCAGGAGTTCTGACTTTTCTGTCTTCCTCTTTTTCCATGCTTTGATCTTTTTGGCTGCAAAAAAAGAATCTACAGTTGGATTGCTGTGCCTGCTTTCCTTACTGTGCTTGCTCATGTTGCTACTCAATTATTTGAGTTTTGAGCTATTTTCTGCAGTAGAACTCTGCTTCCAAAGAGGAGAGCTTTGTCCCAAATCGTTGGGGTTTTCACAGCTGCCAGAACTATTAGACAGATGACCTCTCTGAAGGCTCCACCAGCTCTGGCACCTGGTCATGAACCCCAGGGCCTCCATGCCAGACAGCAATCCATATCCAAGAAGGTTAAAGCAAGAGTGATTACCCCTCAGAATGGTCACTTGGTCCCCCTAAAATCTGCAGGCCAGAAGCTCTGAAGCAGCCACATGGTGGTGGTGGCTGCTCCTGAGCTGCTTCTCCCCCTAGGGGCAGAGGCTGGACCCCATTTCTGGACCCCCTATTCCCAAAGTCCACACTGAACTCTCACTTTGTCTTTTGCATTTATGGGTTGATAATTCTGGAAACCCCCATAGCTGCTGGTGACCCACTGTCCTGAATTCCCTCCTGCCCTGGCTGGTTGGGCCACCCTGGGGCTAAAACCATGTGCTCACACAGGACTGGGCTCTGCTCCCAGCACACTGCAACGGACCCTTTCTGTCCACGTGCCAGGCTGTCTCCAGTGGGAGGTGTGTTTCTCTCTGTCACTTTGCGGGTTCTGTAGCTCTAACATTTGTTTAGAGTTATATTTTATAGATATTTGAGGTTGTTATGGGGTAAGTGCACAGAGTTTTTGTGCTTCTATACCACCATCTTGGCTCTTCCCCCTTGTTTATTAATAATTTTAACACTTGTTCAGATGGTTGTGGATATTTTCACTTGTTTTTCTTGAAATTTATAAATTTCATTTAACTACTTATCTCTTTGGTAATGGTTCCTAGTCATCAATACTTGTTTCTTTTCCCTATGGGGTTTGTGTGTCAAACTTCTCAGATATCATGAATTCAAAGATTTTCTCCAGGAAATTCTAATTCTCATTACATTGATTTTATTTGTGTGTTTATTACTTTTAATATAGACAAATGTGTCTCTCATAATTTTCTTTTATCTCACTACTTCTTACTAATTCTCCCCATTCACCATTGTGAAATATCATTCTCCATTCTCATAACTTTTTAAGAGTGCATTTTAAAAAATATTTAGCTATTTTTTTTTTCCAATTTTGTTTTAGAGAATGCAAGATGTTTGGCTTAACCAATTCTTCACCAAACACACAAAAACCTATCCTAGAATTTCCCACTGAATAATGCAGATATTAAAAAGAATAAAAAAGTTTTCATAAGCCTATCATAATTCAGTAGTTACTGTTATGTTTATCAGCCTCTGCCATATGTATTTTCTTTAAGGTCCTGTTTAGTTTATACATTCTATAGCTAATCTTTTTCCCATTTTTTCCACTGCTAGATATTTGATTATTTACTAAACTATGGTATCATTTATAGTATGGTGATTCTCAATTCCATTAATTCACACTTTTTGCATCATTTTCCTTGAAATTATTTACCTGTTTTTCAACCTAATTATGGCATCATATTTCTAATTTTATAGAGTAGCGCCTTAGCAAATTGAGTGGCATTGTATATTTGGAAATTAATTTGAGTAGTGTAATAATTTGGATATTGAAAATTTTGATTTTTTTGTATCAGCATAGTCCAGCTTAAAAAGTGACCATTTTTGCCATTTTATAGCTATTAATTTCTACCAATATTTTTTCTACTTGGATTTCTACAAATCTTGTGTGTGTGTGTGTGTGTGTTTTGTCAAGTTAATCTTAAGATATTTAATCCATTTGCTAAAGGGTATGCATGTATGAGTATATATGTGTGCATCTACATATAGATACACATAAGTATCTGTTTACACACATTTGTAAAAATAATACACAGGAATGTATACATGTGTTTCTTCCTAATTTTTATTTGTAATATATAAAATGCTAATGACTATGTAGATTTCTTTTGTGGCATGTTAATATATTGATGAAGTAGTTTTTATTAATTTTCTGACATTTTCTAAGTAACTTTCACATCATATGCACAGGGATATAATTGTACCTTCACTATGACAATGCAGTTATGGTCTTGTGATTTGTTCACCTGTCCACTTACTCATTAGGATACAACTTTAAATCCCCTTGCCCTATTTAGTTCTTTTGTTGTTGTTGTTGATTATATTTTTATTGAATTATACTTTGTGAAGGATGTAATTAAATTTTTGGTATTTCAGTATTTATTCATGAGTTCATTGTTAAAAAAAACATTATTTTTGAGAAGGTCACATGTGAATTTATGCATATTCTCTAAGATTCCCATTCAGAAGACTTTATAAGCATAACAAAATTCAGTGTTTAAATCTCCTTTTTCTCAAGTTTTTAATTTCATTTAGTTTATATTTCTGTTGGATTTTCATACTCTAATAAGATTTTAATATCATTAAAATAAAGAAAGAAATATTGTACTATGTAGATCTTTAAAAAAATTTTTTCTTTGAAAACTTTTTTTGTTATTTCTTTGAAATATATGTATTATATATATATACAGTTTAATTTAATATAGTGACTTTTGTCATAACAATTGCTTTGAATGTCTCTTTATGTATTTATTGGTATTGTATTATCTGTATTAATTATATCCTTTAAGAACAGATTTTCTTCTAGGCATCCCATTTTTATTTGCGTAAATTCATAGACTGTTAAGTGTATTTCTTGTATGGAATTAATGTATAGGTTTTATTTCCTAATCCACTTCACCACTCCTCAATAAAGTCCTTTGGCACCATTTCTTCTCCAGGAGCCAGTAGAAAAAGTGTAGGTGATTAATTATTGTTTCCTTATTGTTTGATTAATCCTCAAGTCTTTCCTCTCCAAATATTCAATGAACCACCAAATCATGTTAATCTGTTTTAATTGAGTCTCTGACATCCACATCTACATCCTTTTCACTGATTACATAGTCACTACCCACGTCATCTCTTGAATGCACTATTGCCGACAGCTTATTGGCCTCCAAGATTTCAGTCTATGTTTGTCCAATCTATCTTCTATTTACATTGAAAGTCCTTTACAACCTAGCCCCTTCCTATCTTTCCAATTTTCTTATTCTGTATTTACCACTATATATTCTTTGATTCAAGGAAACTGGACTTCTGGATGTTCCATGAAGAAGGCACTACATCTTTCAGGTCCAGGCATTTTCTCTGACTGTCCCCTATGCCTGGACAGCTACCCTTCCTCCACTCTGACTACCCAACTGCTTGGCTTCCTTTAAGTCCCAAATAAAGTATCACCTCCTACAGGAAGTTTTTGTAATGCGTCTTAATTCCAGTGCTTTGCTTTTTACAAATTATTCCTCAATTGTCGTGTATATGACTTTCTTTCATATATTTCTTTGTATGTTGTCCCCCGAATAGATTGTGAGTTCCTTGAGGGCAAGGACTTTGTTTTTTTTCTTTTTGTATCCCTTGCTTCTGACACATAGTACCTACTTAATTATTGTTTCCTTATATATTGTTTGATTGATCCTCTTTCCTCTCCAAATATTCAATGCACCACCAAATCATGTTGATCTATCTTCATAGTGTCTCTGACATCCACATCTACATCCTTGCATGATTGGCAAGAGCTTATTGCCCTCCAAGATTTCACTCTATTTTTTTCGAATGTGTCTTCTACATAATTGTCATATTATTCCTTCTAAACTCCAAATCAGACTCTCCTGCTGAAATGCTTCAACTGGTTCCAGATTAATGCTAGAATATAATATAAACTTTTTAACTTTAGTCGTATTTATTTGAAGTTCCTTACAATATTGCTCCAGAATATCTTTCAGGATTTCTGTCACTTTTCCTTTCATGCATTTTACACTGCAACAACCTAGCCTATTTTCTGTTGTCAAAATCTACCATTCCATTTCTTACCATTGTGTTTTGGCAGTCTTCCAGCTCCCCTACCATGGCTGACACTCTGCTGTGTATGACCAAATAATAACTACTTTCTAATATTCTTTAAAATCCTACTAACATTTAAAAGTTGCACATTCTTGCTTCAATTGTTTGAAAAAAAGAGATAAAGGAAGAAAGTAAAGAAAGAAGAAAACTGGGTGGGTAGGTGGCACAGTGAATAGAACACTAGTCCTGTAGTCAGGGGGACCTGAGTTTAAATCTGGCTTCAGATACTTAACACTTACTAGCCGTGTGACCTTGGGCAAGTCACTTAACTCCAATTGCCCTTTCTTCTTCCCTCCAAAAAAGCAAAAACAAAACAAAAAAGGAAGGAATAAAATATGGAAGGAAGGAAGAAAAAGAGAAGAGAAAAAAGAATGAGGAGGGAGGAAAGAAAGATGTAAGAAAGAAGACTCAAAAAGAAGAAAAGAACAGAAATAACAAACATAAGGTAAGAAGCAGAATGGAAACTTACAGTGTGACAGAAGATAGGAATGTGGAAAAATGTAGCATAGAGAAGGGAGTAAAGAAGTGTTGCTGACCATTAGGGGCAAAGTAATAAGAATGAGCCTCCTTTGATTCATGGGGTAATTAGACCTTCCAGTACCTTAAGAAATGATGGGGGGAGGAGTAGGCACACCCAGTGGCAGAGAGAAAGCAGGAATTTATTTGAACTCCTACATGAATTTGATCAATAAACTCCAAAAAGTGAACCTGAACAGAATTTAGAGTGACAGAATCCATTGGGAGACTGAGTGTGGTAGATTTCCAGTCCAGGAAAGTGCCCATGTAGGACTGGGCAGGGGGAGCACAGAGTGCATGGGGGCTGAACCAGTGTGGACCTTACACCAGACCACAATGGAGTCAGAGCAAGCCCTAGCCCATGGATTCACTCACCCCAAGGGTGATTCTCAGGCTTTGGCACTGCAGGAGAGAGGATCTGTCAGAGCTGGGTAAGAGACAAACAGAGGGCCCACAGCAGTGATAGCAGCTTCTCTTGGGACTATCAAACCACAGCCTGGATGTTGAAAAGTCACCTACCTGAACTTAAGGGAGCCAATGTGGCAGAGTAAACCCTAGCTGCTGTAATCTCCCTCCCTGACCCTGAAAACCCAGAGATTATTTCCCCAGTGTAAAATCTTGAAATAGTGGAAGCATCAGCAGGCTTGGGAGTTCTAGAGGAAGGGTATGACTCTGAGACTGTGATTGGCCTGAAGTGAAGGAAGGAGGAGTCCTAATAAGCCCATCTCAGCTGACCAGCGGGAGATCCCAAAGGTCAGGGTGTGGAGCCAGAAAGCACTAAAAGCAGAAGGCCAGGCATGCCTTAACATAATCATGGAAATCTGCAGACAACAGGGTAGCAGGCCACCCACTGCTGTGCCTGCCCAAGCTCTAGCCCAGGGCACAGAGCCAGAAACCTGAAATGGCCAGACAACCCCTCCCCCACACCTTACTCCATGAGCCTTAGGGTAACACAGGGGAAACACTGAGAATCCTGGCCTTCGCCTCAGTATAGACACCCAGAGGCTATAACACACAGAGTCAATAAACTGGCCCCTATCTCCCAGCTTGAAAAGTATGGGTCAGAGCCCTCTGTACCCCAGAAGCAGAAATCCACATTAAAAGCCAGGAGATAGGTAATCACGGTGGGTCAGAAGCAACTTGGCAAAGGAAAACCAAAGACCATTGAATCCTATTATTGTGAACGAGAAGAAACACTTTCAGAAGGAGACACCATCAACTCTATACCTACACCTGAGACCACAGAAGGAAATATGAACTGGTCTTAAGTCCAAAAAGCATTCTTGGAAGAGCTCAAGACGCATTCTAAAAGCCAAATTAGACAAGTAGAAGATAAACTGACCAATTCTTTTAAAATTGAAGTTGCCAAAATGGCAAACAATCTCACTGAAGCAAACAAATCCTTACAATGTAAAATTTGGAAACTAGGAAGGGAGATTCAAAATCTAACAGGAGAAAATACCTCCCTAAAAATGAAATCTGAACATAGGGAAAAGGAGTTTCAAAAACTAACCAAGGAAAATAATTTGCTAAAAACTAGAATCAGTCAAATTGAAGCTAAAGACTCTATGATGGATCAAGAAGCAGTCACACAAAACCTAAACAGTTCAGTCTATTGGTTGTAATCTTTCTTTACAACTTAACTAATGTTTAATGTGAAGGTATTTGGAGATCCTATATTTGATTGCATGCTGCCATGGGTAGAGGGAGGGTAGAGAGGGGGTAAAATTTAAAATTAAAGGGATTGTGGAATTGAATGTTATAAACTAAAAGTAAAGAAGTAAATTTAAATTTAAAAAGAAATAATGTAAATTCACATATGAATCAAGAAAAAGTCATCCAGATAAAGAGGATATGTAGAGTATGATTGACTCACTGCTGAGGCGTATCAGGGCAGTTATTTTGTCAATCTGATATTAATAACAGAGAGGCCACGATCTTTCCAGAACATATATACAGTATATTATTGAGGCAATGCAGTAGTGTAGTCAATAGAGTGCTTGACCTGGAGTCAGGAAGACCTGAGTTCAAATTTAGCCTCAGACACAGAGGCAACAACCACACTGGCATACCCAGGATAGTGATAGTAATGGAATGTGGAGATTCCCCTGTATTGGGCTTGGTTTTCAAATTGATTGTATTAAAACCCAGAGCTTGTTAATCCCACCTGTGGGATGGACTTTTTGATGTGAAAAGAAAGTCCTGAAGTGGGAGGAGCTGGTGAGGTAGATTTGGAGAGACAAGAGAGAGGAGGAAGTTCTTTTTGGAAGCAGCACCTCGTGGAGAGGGAGAGACTAAGAGATTGCTGGTGGCCGCTTTGAATTGCCCTGGACTTTTGAGACCTGCCCCCTGAGCTGCCAAGGACTGAGGAGACATGGCTGTTTTGCTGGTACTTTGTCTGTCTGTTTTGATGTTATTTTGCCAGATTTGTCCACTGGTGAAAGACTGTCCTGTTGAAGAAGTCCTGGAACCTGGCATTTGGTTAAGAAGGCCTGAGACTGTCCTGCAGACAGAGAGTGAATACTGTCCACTGGTGAGGGACAGTACTGAGAGTGAATACTGTCCACTGGTGAGGGACAGTACTGTTGTTGCAGGGGTCTGGAGACTGTCCGGCAGACAGAATGAATACTGTCCACTGGTGAAGGACAGTGCTGTTGTTGCAGGGGTCTGGGAGCCTTTCTGTTGGTTCAGAAGCCCTGAAGAAGGATTTTCTTGTTGTATGTTTACAGAAATCCTGGGAGAGGGCTTTGCTAATGTGTTCAGGGGTTCTAGGACTGTTCTACAGACAGAGGATAAATTCATGAAGGGACTGGCAATGTATCTTATGGCCTTGCTAAGCCTTGTCTCTCCAGGAACTAAGATTGCTGAGAACTTGCCTCGTGTCAAGATGAAGAAAAGACCTCCATTTGGGTATTAAGTGCTGTGTTTAAACTTGATGTAACTCTGGGGTAGATTCAATTGTGATCCAGGGGTGGGGAACTTTTGACCTTTTTGTGTTCTATGGTTGAGCAAATGAATGTATTTTACTTATGTTTGGAAACTAATCTCCATTTGAGAAGAGGGGCTTTGTGGTGGACTTAATTAAGGTATAGCCTAGGGGTGGAGAAGTATTTGGAACAGAGACTTTGTAATTGATTGAATGATTGGAAAGTCCTGGGGTGGGGTAGGCCTTGGAGATGATTTAATCACACTTAGTAAATGCTGTATTTTGAATGATGTCATGTTTTGATCTTCTCTGTTCTGGGTTTGTTACTGAATAAAATAGAGAGCACCTATGCTGGTATTTTGAACCTGGGAAGTTGCCTTTGCTTGGTATTACATTACAGGCTGCCAGCATAGGTTCTTAGATCTGCTTTACTAGGAAAGATAGCTGTTAAAGGGGTCGACAATCTTTTTAATTACATTCAATTGCATACAGTTACATACAGTAATTAAATTATATTTAATTATATACAGTTTAGTTCAGGGGAAAAGTCAGTACCCTGAACTTCAGAGAAAAATAAAACAAAGAAAATAGAGGAAATAAAAGCATAAAAATAAAGACCAACAGACAGGGCTTCTAACTGTCTTATAAATTAGCATAGATCAGGGCAGCCAGGTAGCACGGCAAGTAAGAGCACTGGCTCCAGTATCAGGATGACCAGGAGATCGAATTCCGGGCTCAGAGACTTAGCACCCACCCAGAAACACCTGGCCAGGTAACCTTGAGCTAGTTACTTAACCCCAATTGCTTAAAAAAAAAAAAAATTAGCATAGATCAACAGATAGTTCCAATTATCTGACCAAGTGTAATGGAAATGCAAATTTTAAAGATCTTCCCTGCCCCTAGGCTAAAGTGTACCTGGAGCCTGGGGTGGGAGGCTTGTTTTTCAGTAGATACTTCTTGTTTGGCCAGTGAGTCAATAAGGTTGTTACATTCTCTGAGCCAGGAGAAGGTTATATAAGCCCTGATGTGTAGCTTTGTTTTGGGGCTCACTTTTGGAAGTGTTCTGTGATTTGATCTGGATTCTGGGAAGCCATTGTTGAGAGCCGCCCCCCCCCCCCAGCTTTGAAAAACCCAGATGTTGAAACCCAGATGTTGATTGGGTATGGATATAATGGTTGGACAGTTTGAAATCTGTCTATTTATGGATATAATGGTTGGACAGTTTGAAATCTGTCTATTTGATCTGTTTCTCTGTCTTGATAATTCTGTCTGTATATTCTGAAGTTCGGGGTGCTGACCTTTTTCCCCTGAACTAGGTGAACGATACATATCTGACTGATTAAAGTAAGCTTGTTAACCCATTTTGAGTTGCTTTCTTTTATCAAAGCAGATCCAAGAACCTGTGTGAGCAGCGACCTTGGGGATGCTGGGATGCTTGCTGCTACACCAAGGTAATGTATACATAGTTATCAGAGAAATATATCTGAGTTTTGCAAAGCCAGGAGACTCCTGAATGGCTCCCCGGAGTCTCATATGGTCAAATAACAAGAACACTCTTTCAGTGAGTGAGCCCCAAAATGAAATTCTAACCTCAAAGTACACATAACTTTTTTAGAGCCAGAGGTCATCACAACCCTCATGACTCAGTGACTAATCAGAAATTAACAAAAGGTGTTAAGGCCTTCCTTCAAGTAAACCTCCTCTAAGCAAGCTTCCCTTAATAGGTTCCATGTGAGATCTAATAGTGGACAAGGGAAGATCTTATATCCCATTAACATTACAGACACTTATTAGCCATGTGACCTAGCAAATCACATAACCTCTGCCTTAATTTCTTCAATAGCACAATAGGGATAACAGTAATACTGTCTCACAAGGTTGTTTTGATAATCAAATGAAATAATATTTGTAAACTGCTTAGCACAGTACCTAGCATATATAAGGTACTATATAAATGCCAGCTATAATTATTTTTATCATTGTAATTATTGTTTATTATTATTATGAGCCTCCCCTAATAATTTGTGGGGGGACAAATTACATCAAAATAAATTACTTATAAAAAGAAAAAAAAATTTCCTTGAATTGAACTATGTCGCTGACACAAAGAATTCAGCCTTATAAGATTCAACCCTCCTCCCAATGGGGAAACAAGAATCAATTAGCAATTAAAACAAATGTTTTAGAATGGGTTTATAAATGAGATAACCTAACAGGCTTATTGAGTGTGACAGAGTGAAGACCTAGTAGCACATAAATGAAAGGTGAATTTAAGAATGGAAAGGACCACTGAAGCCATTTAGTACAATCAGTACATGCTACAAGTATCTAATTCTTAATTTCTGTATCATAGACAAGTGGTTATCTCACTTTCACTTGAAAGTCTCCAGCTAGGGCAAACTCACCACCTCCTGAGGTAATGTATTGCAATTTTGACAGCTCTGATTGCTGGGCAGTGTTCCTTAACATTTTTCCAACTACAACTTTTGGCCAAAATGAGTATTGCTGTGTTTCTGCTAAATAGCAGAATCTAAAAATACTACATGCTTCAGAAATAAAATAAATATAAACCAATGGCAAAAATGGATAAAGTAGACCTAATAAAAGCTTTCTAGTATATACTATAATGAGGTTTGTAAAGCTCTTTACACATTTGATCTCATTGGATCCTCAGAATAAGGTGGATGCTCCAAGTATATTTTTATACAGTATTCAAGTCATCAAGTCAACAAGCATCAATTGAGCATTTAATATATGCCAGGCCCGATTCTAAATGATAGGAAGAAATAATCTTTTCTCTCGAATATCTTATATTCTAATAGGGGAAAGTAACATATAAAAAGGAATTGAAGGGAGGAGACAAAGTGAAAGCACCCAGCTTTGGGTCATGGTGCAAAATGTCTTCTGGAGATAAGTCAGCAGTGCAGCCTGGGTGGGGGGGGGAACGTGAAGAGAGGGTTGGTGTGGACATCCCCCTTAAGTTGAAGATTCGAAGAAGAATCAGCCAAAATGAGGAAGAGACTACAAGAGACAAAAGGTTCTTCCAATGTGAGAAGTAATCAAGGAGGAAAGACTCAGAGAATAGGATTTTTATGATAATAAATAGCATTTATACAGCACATGAAAATTTGCAAATCATTTTATATTTGTTAACTTATTTGGTTCTCACAACAATCCCATGATTTATGTGCTGTTATTATGCTTATTTTACTGATGAAAACTGAGGCTGAGTTTTCAAGAGTCTTGCCCAAGGTTATGCAGATCAGTGAGTACTTGAGTTAGGATTTGAACTCAAGTATTCTTGACTTCAAGTACTATGATTTATTTACTATTTCACCTTGCTGTCTTAGATTTAATGCTTTAGAGATTGAAAAAAAAACTTCAATTTCCAGTAAGGTGACCCCACCCTCACCCCAAAATTTACAGTTCTGGAAACTGAGGCCCAGGGAATTTAAGCAACTGGTTTATGATTATACAGTTATCATAAGTCTCAGAAGCATGATTAAGTCACAGGTGTTTCTGATTCCAAGTCCAGCATGTGATCCAAGACACCATCTGGGTTTTTAGCTCTGATTAGAACACAGTGACACTGTTGGAAATGTCACCAATGCAAATGAAGCTTCTCCTCCTGCTCATGTCCTTCTTCTACTTCTCCTCATCCTCCTTCTCCTTTTCCTCCTCATTATTCATTCTTATTTTGTCTCATTTCAAAGTCATTACCAATAAAATAAATGGAAAGGAAAATAAAATAAAATTTTCATCTGCATCAGATTTCTTTTATTACATCCTTGGGCAAGAATTTAGTGCTGAACATTTCAGAAAAATAGTGATTTCTCTTGGAATGCCTTCTTTTCTCTAATGAACATTTACTAAAACTCCCTTGAAAGGACATCCAAAAGATTTCATTTTCATGCTGCATTTGCCGTGGCTGAATCACTAAAGCCAAAAAGGTTGTGTAGGGTGAATTCAAATTTACATAGGAGACTGATAAGCAGATCTATACATCAAAACGAGGTATTTGTAATTAAGTATCTGCTCAAGCTTATTGAAGGGACAACCTGGTAGGACTAGATGTATTATGTCTTCTACAAAAAAAAAAATTAATCTCTCAGTTTTAGATGGGAGTCAATATTGTCTGCCCTTGATCAGTTTCTGTGATATTTGCTGTAACGTTTTACATTTTAATTTATTGGTGGTTTCTCTAAGGTTTTTTGACTTTTCCTTGAGTGCTATATTGAAATTTTGGGTAGCTGCTGCCAAACAGATATGGAGTGAGGAAGGTGAGAAATCACTTTAAACTGCAGACATTATCTCTATGACCAAGGAGAGTCACTTTCACCCTTCTGGGCTTTTTCCTTATCTATAAAATAATAGTGTTTATGTAGCACATTAAGATTTATAAAATGTTCTACAAGTATTATCTTATCCTTATGACAACTATGGGAAACAGATATTATTATTATTCCTATTTTACAGACTTTAACTGAGTCAGAGAACAGTTGTTACACAGCTAATAGTATATGAGGTTAGGTTTCAATTCAGATACTCCTGACTTTGGGTCCACTGTGACACCTACACAAACTAGATGGCATTAGAAGTCGTATTTTGCTCTAGATAGCATATCTGATACCTCTGTCTCAATTTTCCTATCTATAAAAAAGGGACAACTATACCATCTCACATGGTTGTTTTGAAACACAAATAAGGTAATAGAAATCATTTTGCTTACATTAACCAACTGTTATTTAGATAGTCTCATATTCTGAGCACTTGGATCTGAATACACACATGCATAGCTGAGTCACAGAAAATATGCCTTTTCACTATGTTCTATTTTAAAAACAAAGATAGGATTGTTCTTTGTTAGTTTCATACAACGAAAAACAATTTATAAAACCTGACAAATATAAACAGTTTAGAACAACATCAAGACTTCAGTGATCTTTGATGATATAATTTATGCTTAATCATACTCTTATTCTTTTAAATATAAACCATTCTTCAACTAACAAGACTTTCCCGAGACTCAGAAGCCCTTCAAGGAATATACATAATGCCAGAGTGTAAAGCCAAGCACGAGCAGCTTTCCAGAGGACTGCTGCCATGAACAGCTTTTAAGGTTCTGATTAAATAGTATAGTGAACTCTCTATTCAGTAACAAATCAGAGCAAAACATTCACAGAAATTAATAGTACAGCATTCACAATGTTACAACTTATCACAGAAAAACAAAATGCCATATTCACCAGGTCACAACTCAACAACTTATCATTAAAATGGCCACATAGTTTTCACCAAAGTGGTCACATAGTTTTGAATAAAGTAAAATCATTTAGTAACTTAATTATTCAATCATCCTTAAGGAGGCTTGCCTCCTTAAGGGACACAAAATACAAAAGATCAAAGTCCTCCACCCATGGAGCACAGTTAAGTTACAAATAAGTCACTAGTCAGTCATCAGTCACTGTTCAATAATCAGTCACTACTCAATCATCAGTCGCTACTCAGTACCCTCTTAAGGAGTAGTGGAAAATACACAGACCACCCACCCCTCAGTCACAAGTAAGGTACAATTTCATCAATCACTACTCAGTATACACAAAGAAGTTTTTCATCTTGACTCAGGGCAGGCTTTCAGCTTCCTTAGCTCCTCTTCCATGGTCCCAGCTCCCACCCAAATCCAACCAACTGTCATCTGAGTTCAAAGCCAGACAGCTCCTAGCTCCTTGTCCAGCTCTTCATGCAGTTCCTGCTCCATATTGAAGCTCACAATGTCCACTTGAGGAGTCCACTTCAAGTCCTCCACAGTTTCTGTTCCTGGGAAGACAAAGCTTAACAAAGACACAGAGATAAGGTACCAACACCACAGTCATGCTTCCTTTATCTTCTGCAGCTCTGTCTGGCCCTCAGAAATCCTCAGCAGCTCTTCAGCAGCTCCAGCTGGCCCTTAGAAGTCTTCAGAAGCATAAGTTCCAATCTCAAAATCAAAATCACTTTCTCCACAGAAGTTCCAGTCCAGCAGCACTAGCCCAGCCTTCAGATGCTTGCTGAGAGAAATTCTCTCTCTCTCTCTCTCTCTCTCTCTCTCTCTCTCTCTCTCTCTCTATCTCTCTCTCTCTCTTTCTCTGTCTTTCTCCTCCTAGCAACAGGTTCTCTGCCTCCAGATATTTGTTCTAAGAAGTTATGATTGTCAAGCTTGTGCTTTTCCTTGTATATGGTATTATCTTCTCCATGTTCTCCCTTCCCTGTCATGTCAGCAACAGGGGTTCCCTGTTCAGCCCCTTCCTGTTATGTCAGCAACAGGGGTTCATACCTTCTGTTTCTTTAATAGAGGCTTAATTTGAAATTAGGTACTAAGTGCCTCTTAGCTTGTCAATACAAAGGGATCTTCAAATTTCATTATTATTGCAAAGAGTTTATCACTCTTCCTGGCATAGATTAGGTGCTTAATGAATATTTAATTATTAATTGCCAATATGAAGAGGTTTCAGTGTATCTCATTGTCCAAAGAACTTTTAAACAGATACAACTTAACATTCTATTTCCGGGAGAGGAAAGAAATCATTTATGATCTACTTAAAATTTCAGAAAAAAGGGGTTATGGTAACCTTCTATGAACTCATCTTCTGTTTTCTGAATGATCCTTTTAATTTTTTTTCAAAATTAAGTGAGAAAATATAGCAAAAATAATTCATGTTGCAGTTTAATACCATGGATCTACATTGAGGGGAAAAAAGAATTGTAAAACATTTTTTTATTAATCAGCAGAGACATTCACTGTTGATTTTCTAACTAATTAAATTTCATTTCTTCCTGTTGTCTGTCCTTCATTTTTCTTCTAAATCCTCTCACTCTTGATTCTGTTTGCTGCACCCTCCTACTTGCTTTCTGTCATGCTGCATTTGGAGCTGGAGTTTGTCACAGGAAGTAAGGAGAAGAAAAGCATAGCAGCAGAAAGTGTGTTGTGGGGGAGGCCAGGTGACTCAGCCAGTAAGAGCACTGGCTCCAGTGTCGGGATGACCTGGATCAAATCCGGGCTCAGATACTCAGCACCACACCCAGAAATAACTGGCCGTGTAACCTTGAGCAAGTTACTTAACCCCGATTGCTTTAAAAAAAAAAAAAGTGTTGTCTCTGTGCTCAAGAGAGTGATGAAAGGATAAAACCTTCATTCCTTGCCTGGGCTTTTTACCAGTGCTGCTAACTAAGATCTATGATGGGTTCATCACAGCCAAAATAGGTCAAAAGTCTTCTCCTACCTCCAGACAAATCACCAACCAACCTGATTTTTTAATTACACTGGGTCATCCAAAAAAACTAATGCCCCTGAGTGCCTATTGATGATTGAACTTGCAAACCAGTCTCAATGTCTTGATTGAGTTGTGATTCTAACTCCATAGTTCCCAAATTAAATCCTGATGATGTCTTCAATCAAAAGTATGGCAAACATCTTGTGGAAAATGTTGCCCTGCTCTTTTATCAACTGAAATTTTATCTAGAATATTGGGTGCCAATCAATGCTATTTCTGGAGGAATGACTGGGGACTAAGAGAGCAATGATCATACTACCTCTTAGTATACATTTACATTTGATAATTCATTGGTAGAAGTCTGTCTTACTAATTACTGTTTACTAATTGCACTACATTATATACTCTCATATATTCTATATACTCGGACTTTTTGTTGAGGGAAAAACACCTCGTATGAATTTCCAAAATCCATCTGCTTCTCAGGAAAAACAAAAACAAAAACAAAAACAAAAAAAACATTGTGTCAAGATCACGTGACTAGACCTCCTTAAAATATAACAGTTCAAAAAAAGGAAAGAGTAACCATTGGTAGGTGCTTAGAGCTAATTTTAATTGTGCATAATAGTAAACCCATATGCAATTAGGCTATGTATAACTCCACCCAGTAATAAAGAGACAGCACTGAGAAATCAAAAGTTCTGACTCTTTGCTAACTATAAGGAACCCAACAATGACTCAAAACTATGCCAGTAAAGTATTTTTTTAATTTCCAGCATGAGGTTAAGACTCCTCATTCAGTATTTATCAGTGCTACTTTGTGGTTCTAATCAGGGATAAAGGGATAAAGATACCTGAGCTGTCAATAGCACCCAAAGTTCAAGGGTCCTTCTTGGTTATTGATCCTGTATGTGAGTTTTCCTGCCACCCACATAATTGAAATGAATCTCTCATTTTTTAATTATTTGCTTGAATTTTTTGAGTCTCTTTTTTTAAGTTCTTTGTATTTTCTTGAATATCTAAAGAACTCCCAGTTGCTCTTTGTAAGGACTTTGGATCTCCTGATTTCTTCTTGGATGCCTGGTTCCTTACTAAAGTCACTACCCTGATCTAGCATTTAGGGAAGCGCCAAATATCATAACTGGAAGGTATCTGAGCAGGGACATGATAGCAAGGTCTAGGCAATATGAAATACCTGGTCTGGACCCTGGAAATTTCTGTTCACATTCTGGAAAATTAAGATGTATAACACTTTACCATTTAGAGAAAGTAGTTCCTCTTTAAAGGACTTATCTCAAGATCCTTCTTTAGAAGTATTATCTTCACTTATTTGATGTTAAAATTCCCTAAGTATCAGAATTGAAAGACTTTTTGTCTTTCACATTTTACATTTGAATGCCAATTCTGTTTCCTGGAGGGCAGTGATCTTTGCATGTTAGAACAGCAAGAATTAATCCTTCCATGGAAAATCAGAAGGACTTGTATATGAACATACTTGGCATTTTAGTTTTGTAATTATAGAATATTAAAAAGTCCATCTAAAATAATTGAATTCACATAATTATAACACATTTCTAATTAACTTATTTGTGTATGATTACTTCTTTTCTTTTAAAAATACATAAGCAAATCCCTTCAAAAGTATTGTACTTAAATAAAAATACAACATAAAATTTTCAGGAAATAAATAAGATGCCCTTTCACTTTCATAGCAATGGGCATTTGAAAATCATTATGAGTACACAAAAGATGACATGAAAAATGCAGAATTACCCAAATTATTCAAGTTAAAATACTTTGGTTTGACACATCCAGATAATTAAGACAAAAGTTTCCTTAATCTACTATCATAAATGAATCATTTATAGAATCTTAGATTTAGAACCGAAAGAGAAATCATAGATCATCAAGACCGACTACCTTATTTTACAGATGAGGAAACAATCCAATAGGAATCAAGTGACCTGCCCTCCATTCTTTTCTCACTTACTCTGTAGGTACTGGCAAAACCCAAGGGCTAAAATGGATGTCTATAAATCAGGAAAACTTTCATAAAAATTGACTGATCTCTCTACATATTTTATTTGTAAAAGAATTAATATAATTGAACTAGGAATATGCCTTGAACCAGCAAAGCTTGAGAGAGGCCTATGAGTGACATGGAACAGAAAAGGCAATTGCCAGCATAAAGAGATAATGTGATCAGGAAGAATCATAAGACACTGGGAAACAGTCTGGATTCTAATGTGCTGATATAGGGCAATTTGGTATGTCAATGAAATAGGATTCAACACACTAGGCCACAAGGGACATTCCAGAGACACTAAGTTAAGAAAACAAAAACTGTCTTGTAGTGGACTACTGAAGTATATTAAAAAAAAAAGGAAAATAAAAATAAAACAAATAAATCAGGAAAATATGGACTGGAATATACTGATTTTTGACTTGTCCTTCACTAATTGTGTGACCTTAGAACATTTAGAAATTATTTTCCCTTTCAATAAAATCAAGGGATTGAACAGGATAATCTCAAAAGATTAATATGATAGCACCAAGGGTCAAATCTCTGCTCTGAATATTTACCATCTGTGTGACTATAGGAGAGTCAGTTGACCTTTATGAGCCTCAATTTCCTCATTTGAAAGATGAGAGGTCTGGACCAGAGGGTCTTTAATATACTATCCAACTCTAAATACATGATCCTCTGACTACCTCCTAATCTTATTGTGAAAATCAAATGAGATAATGAATGTAAAGCACTTTGAAAAGATTAAAGAAGTCTCCAAATGCAAGCTGCTGTTATTCCTCCTCACTGGGAACCTGATTATGAAAAGATATATGAATGTGGTTTAGTGAGGGCCATATTGATGTACCTGAACATTATAAATAAGTTGCTGAGACTTTGGAAGAAAGACAATTGTGATCAAATAGGATAATGTGTATAAAGTGCTTTTTGAGTATTACTGTATTATATGAATGTAACTTATTATTATCACTAGTGTGAATAGACACTTTAATTGATACTGAAAATACAAAAGGACCTTTTATATGAGTGTTTCAGTAATGCTGTAGGGAAGAATTACAATCTATGTCTCTTAGAAGTAGAAAGTGTCTGATTAGGATAGGAAGAGCATAGTGTCTGATTGTGAAAGGAAGGCAGGATTTCTGCAGTTTGGGCAAACTTTCTCCAGAATGATTTCTCAGTGTAACTTTTTTCTTTGCCTTGCCTTTTTTCAGAGATTCCTTGAGCAGTATTAGATTATATAGATCTTGACAATTCAATAATTAATTTACCTCAAAAACCACCCTGAAGATTATTTTATCAGTGCTTACAGAAATCAATATAATTAACCTTTCATTTATTCCTAACCATAACAGCATGCATATTTCACAACATACTCAGAAATTTCCTCTGTATTATGAAATCAGCAAAATCTCATGAAAAAATATACAATAAAATTTGGGAGCAACTATTTCTGGCCACAGTTTCTACTTACAGAAACTATAGTGAATGTAATATGACTTGTGAGAGAATTTTTAAGAAGGTTTTATTATCTGGGGGTAAAAAAATATATCTCATAAATATGAATAATCTATTTTTCCATTAGGGTGGTATGACAGTAGATAAAGAATTGAATCATTGGGTGAAGCATCTCTCAAGCAATATTGCAGCCTTTTATGAGAATGTCATTAGCTGGATTTTGCAACTCTGGTAATTGAGGCATCATATTCTATGACAAAAGGTTGGATCTGCATTCTCCTTTTTAGATATATCAGTGGAGAAGGCTCATCATAAAGTAAATATATTTAGCATTTTTCCTCCTGTTAAAATTGACACTGACTGGTTTCCCTTTTATAAGTTGGCTGAGATCTTTTAATGACTAAACAGAAAATATTTGTAAGTGAAATTGTTTTTCACTGGTATTTTATAAGACATGGGTAAGAATCACATAGAGTGTAAGGCAAGTATGGGTTTTAAGTATCCCTGAAGGGAGCACCCACTTACATGAATGAAATCACAGACTCATCAAACCATCCAAACAAAGTACCATGCAATATTTTCTCTAAGAAATTTGCTGATAATTATGTCACTCATTGTTTGTGCTTGTTTTCTTGGTGTATGATCTGTCATGTAAATGGTACATTATGAATTTATTACTGAAAAAATATCAGTCATTTATGGAACTGAATTAGTGTAGCTATCCTGTAATGCAATTTGGAACTATACCTAAAACACTATTAAACTCAGCACAGCAGGAATGGTTGGTGGCACAGTGAGTAAAGCACTGGCCCTGGAGTCAGGAGGACCCTAGTTCGGTGCCAGCCTCATGGACTTAAGTCCCCCCCCCCCCACACACACACAAAAACTAACCATGTAAACTTGGGGAAAGTTACTTAACCCCAATTGTCCCCAAAAAGGCAAAAAAAAAAAAAACAAACAACCCCAAAACTGAGCATACCCTTTGATCTGGAATACCACCACTTGGTCTATTTCCCAAAGAGATCAAAGAAAGAGGAAAAACAATCATACATATGAAAATATTTGTCTTAGCTCTTTTCATGGAAACTAAGGGAGTGGTCATAAATTGGATAACAGCTAATTAAGTCTTAGTATACATATGTGGTGGAATACTACTGTGTTGTAGTCCATTTTAATTTCAGCAGAAACATTCCATATTACATCTCTCCTAAATATTTGCAATAGCCTCCTAATTATTATCTCTGTCTTAAATCTCTCTCTACTGCATTCCACCCCATATAGAGCTGCCAAAGTAGTTTTCCCTAAAAACAGATATGACAATATCACTCCCCTATTTCATTAGCTTCAGTGACTCCCATTGCTTCTAGGATAAATATTAATTCATCCACTTAGCTTTTAAACTGACAAATTGACCCAACCTACTTTTCCAGCCTAGACCTTACTACCCTTCGAAAATTCTTAAATCCAGCCAAATAATTCTTATTTCTGTTCTTCAAACATAACATTCTATCTTCTGTCTCTGTATCTTTGTTATGCCATGACTAAAATAAATTTCTTCCTAACAGAATCTGTTTTCTTTCAAGAAGTACCCTGGCAACAACTTGTAAATGAAAACATTTTTTATCTCCCCAACCACTAGTGTTCTCTATCACAAAATACATTGTCTTTAACAATCTTATATTTCCTTTTGTTTATTTTCCCTATATTTATTCTATAAATATTTACAGTAGGGGAAGCTAAGTGATGCAGTAGATAGAGCATTGGACTTGGAGTCTGGAAGACTAAGCTAAATGAGCTCAAGTCTGGTCCCAGACACTTACTACCGTGTTTCCCCGATAATAAGACACTGTCTTCTTCTTATTTTTTTTTTTTTTGGACAGAAAAACACCAGAGGGCTTATTTTCAAGGGAGGGCTTATTTTAATGAACATTGACAGCAATTTTAATAAACAGGTAAATGTGAACAAAAAAAATATACCTTCATTCAATAAGCAAATCACTGGGGAAGAACAGGATGATGCGCTCACTGCTGCAGCTCTGATTGGATGCAGCTCGGAGCGCGGTGTGCATTTCCCGGGGGG
>NW_027187244.1:3034664-3069613 GCF_028583685.1 Petaurus breviceps papuanus
ATGTAGCGTGTAGCGCAGGGGATCACCTTCACTACAGTAGCAATCTCGATAGGGCTTATTTTCGGGGGAGGGCTTATTTTAGAGGAATCTTACACAGTAAGGGGAGGGCTTATTTTCGGGATAGGTCTTATTATCGGGGAAACACAGTAGCTGAGTTACACTGGGCAAGTCACTTAACCCTTTTTACTTCAGTTTCCTCATCTATAAAATGACCTGTAGAAGGAAATGGAAAACCACTCCAGTATTTTTACCAAGAAAACCCTAAATGGGATCACAAAGAGTTGAAAAGGACTGAAAAATGATGGAACAACAACCCTTTACACTTATACATATATTTGGTCTATCTCCTGATTAAACGAAAGTCCCCGGAGAGAAGCAATTATTAAATCTTTCACTTTGTATCCAAATTATAAGTGAAATTGTAGGTGTTTATTCCTTAAATACGCTTGAAACTCTCAACTACTTATGCCCCCTTGCTTACTTGTTGCTGGTTACCTCATCTGCACTCAGGTGCTTAATAAATATTTGCTGATTAATTGATTGATATGTAAATTGTTTTAGTGAAATGTTAGGAAGAAATTTAGTGAATTATTTCACCTCTTTTTTCCCATTTGTCCATATTTGCTTTTCATGATATTCTTCTCATTGGATTTTTGTACTTTTATTTATCATTTTACTTAGTGTGTTTTTTTAAGATTTTATTTTCTTCAGTACTTATTTGTGCTTCGTTTACCAAGAGATTGATTCTTTTTTTTTTCACAATTTTCTTGCATGACTTTTATTTCTCTTCCTAATTTTTCATCTACCTCTCTCACTGAATTTTTCAATTCCTTTTCGAGCTCTTCCATAGCCTTAAACCAATTCGCATTTTTCATTGAGGCTTTGGATTTAGGAGTTTTGATTTTGTTGTCTTCTGAGTATGTGTTTTGATTTTCCTTATCATTACAGTAACTTTCTGTAGTCAGAATTTTTTATGTTATTTGCTCATTTTCTGAGCTTATTTCTTTTTTGAATTTTTTTCCTTTTTATTTTTGTATGATATTAATGCATATTAATGGAGGAAAACAAGAATTACCATAACATAATACAATAAAACTGATGATTGTACATGAAACTGCAAAACTACCATACAAAACTTGCTATTCATTTCAAATACACAACCAAATTATCCTGTAAATTTCTTTTTGTCTCCTCTTTTTTTCTACCTTTTCCCCATCCTGCCCTAGAGATGGCTACCATTAAACATATTCACTCAAAATAATTCTTAAAACAATACTGCTGTTACTGTATACAATGTTCTCTTGGCCCTGCTCATTTTACTCTTCATTACTTCATTCAAGTCTTTCCATATTGTTCTAAGATTATTGAGCCAATAATTTCTCATTGCACACTAATATTCCATCACAATATATATTACAACTTGTTCAACCATTCCCTAATTTCTGCCATTTCCAGTACTTTGCCACCGCAAAGAGAGCTACTATACACATTTTAAAATGGATAGGTTCTTTCCCTTTTCCCCTAATCCCCTTTGGAAATAGACATAGTAATGGTATTTCTGGGTCCATAGGTAGTTAAATAATTCTTTGGGCATGTAAGGGTTATAGGATTATAGGGCTTAATTCCAGATTGCTCTTCAAAATGGTTGGATCAGTTCACAATTCCACCAACAATGAATTACTATTCCAATTTTTCCACATTCCTTCCAACATTTGTTGCTTTGCACATCAATAATTTTAGCCAATCCAGTAGGCTTAAAATGATATCTCTAGTTGTTTTAATTTGCATTTCTCTCTTCAATAAAGATTTAGAGCATTTTTATATGAATATAAATTGTTTTGATTTCTTCCATTTTAGTTTTTTTTTTTACTTTTAACTCTGCTTCCAGAGTGGAGGTGGCACTATCTCAAGCTTCAGGGGTTTTGTGAAGGTGTTTTCAGAGATACTTCTAGAAGTCTGTAAGTTTTCAGTTCGTCTAAGGTGGTATGAGGTAAGGAGAGGTATTTACAACTCTTTTGGCTTGTGCTGTGGTCTATGAGTAACCACAAGTACTTTATTCTGCCAAGGAACTGTGATGAGGATTTCAGCTTCCCTAATGCTGCAATTTTGGTATACTGCTGCTCCTCTTTGCCCTGGGATTGACTCCCAAGGCCTGAGATCTGGATCCAAGTATAGGCAAAGCAACAAAGTCCTTCCCTCAACCCAGAAAAGAAACCCTTGTAATCTCTTTCTGACTAGTTATTCAACCCTTACCATCTGTGGATTGAGAGCTCTAGAAGCAGCTACTTCACCTGCTGCCTTAGTCTCTCCCAAGATCAGCTCCTGGTTTGCTGAGGCCAGGTCTACACCAGCACAATCTGCACTATAACATTCCACTCTCACCCTGGTACAGCAGACCTTTCCTGCAGAACATCTAAGTTTTCTTTGACTGGAAAATTGTTCCACCCCATCCTTTTATGGGTTCTGCCACTCCAGAATTTATTTGGGGAAATTATTTAAGGTTGTTCAGGGGATTTTTGATGAGAACTAAGCTTAGTCCCTGCCTTTTCTCTGCCCTCTTTCAAACGATTGTTGTCCACTTTGGAACTGTGACCATGGTTTCAGCTCCCCTATATCTTCAAGCTCTGGTAAACCCCTGCTCCGCACTGGACTGTGACACAGATCCAGCTATGGGCATTGCAACAGACTCCTGCCCTTAATGCCTGCGAAAGGACTCCTGTAATCACCTTCTGACCAATTTTCTGACCCTCTTGCCTATCTGTGCTCTGAGAGATGTGTAAATTGACACTGTTCCCACTGATTCAGTTGCCCTCAAGTATACTGCTGATTTTTGGGGGCAAGGCCTGTTCTGAATGGGGCTGCACTCTTACCATGATGCAACATACTTTTTCTGCCAATCTTCTAAGTGGTCTTGGCCTGGAAAATTGTTTTACACCATCCTTTTATGAATTATGTTGTTTCAGAATTTGCTTTGAGGCATTATTGAAAGTTGTTCAGAGGAATTTGGGTAAGAGCTCAAGTGAGTCCCTGCCTTTACTTCCGCATATTGGTTCTGCCTCATGATTTTGACTTTTAAAATAAAATAAATGTTTGATTGATTGAATAAAGATTTACCATCTTGCTGGGGAGATACTATTTACACATACAATTTGACTAGAAAACAAAATAGTATTTAAGGAAATACTAAGTTTTGTGTGATAGTAAAAATGAACAATAGGAACAGGAGATGTGGGAATATCAGTATGATAAAATGATAATTATTGTATTGTTAATTAGATTATATCTTCACTGACAGATATGCTGGCAAAGTGAGAGAAAAGAAAACTCCAGAACTCTCTGATGGCTTGTCTACTCATTGTCAAACATTCAGATATTTTGTAAGATCTGAATTTTTATCAAATTTTTCACTTTTGAATCAGATGGTTTGGCATATTTAAGAAAAAGTCATAATTTTGATTTATACAACATGATTAGATGTGTAGTGCTGTCCTTTACTCTGTATAAGAAATGTATAATGTATAAGAAATAAGAAGTGGTAGGCATTTCAGGATCTAGTCATCAATCTTTCCTATTTATCCATGACATAGTCACAGTGTATTTCTTGCATTGAGTCCAAGATGCAAGATTCATAGAATCATAGATTTAGGTCTAGAAGGTACCTTGTAGTCATTGATTCTATACTTCTTTATTTAAAAAATGAAGAAATAATATCCTAGAAAATATCCTAGAAATGTTAAATGACTTAGTGAAAGATAGAAAGGTTATTGTTGCTGTTCAGTCCTGTCTAACACTTCATGACCCTATTTGGCATTTTCTTAGTAAAACTATTAACATTGTTTGACATTTCCTTCTATAGTTTATATTACATATGAGGAAACTGAGTCAAATAGGGTTAAATTACTTGCCCAGGGTTACATAGCTAGTAAGTGCCTGAGAACAGGTTTGAAATAAGGAGAGCTCTAATTCTAATCTGCTTTCTGGAATTTGGAAGACCTTTCATTACAGAACCAGGTGAGGGTTGGTTGCCTGATTCACAACATATTCTTGGCCCTCTGACATCAACAAGAATCCAGGTATTGGATTTAGACAGAGCCTATTGCCACAGATTCTGTAAGGGAGATATATCTATTCTCAGAGTTTGGATATAAATGGCATCTCCTTTTCAAAAGGATTCTTTAATGCAGAATCTAAACATTTTGGAATAGTAAAAATCTCCAACCAATTAGCACTGAAAGGCCTTAAGTCTATGTTTTAACTTCCTAATCACCAATGTTCAGCTCTCTGTCACAATTTGACTAAGGGTCAGGTATTCCCCAATTAATGTTCACTTGATAAACTGTGTTTCAAAAGCATGTTTAGTAGCTGTGCTTCCAATAAGCTCCTAATTTTTCTCTGAGGATACCTTCGTTTTCCAAAACCCAAGTTTCATTTTATTTCCTATAAAAATTAATAATGAAATGAGAAAACATGAGAAAAATAGCCCAAGTTTAAGGTTATAAGATATAAAAGATATAAGACTATAGACTATTATAAATTTAGTACTGAAAGGAACTTTCAAGGACATGTCTAAATTCCTTGTTTGAGAGTAAGGAAACTGAGGCCCATAATGATTGACTAATTTGACAAGGTACTATAATGCTAAGCAAAGGCAACTTCCCAATGTTCAAAATACCAACATAGGTGCTCTCCATTTTATTCAGTGAAAAATTAAGAACAGAGAAAAACAAAATATAGCATAATTCAAAATATAGCATTCACCAAGTATAATTCAATAATCTCAAAGTTCTATTCCACCCCTGGACATTATAATTCATTTAGTCAAGCCCAAAGACCCTCTTCTAAGTACTACCATGTTTCCCCGATAATAAGACACTGTCTTATTAAATTTTTTGGACAGAAAAACACCAGAGGGCTTATTTTCAGGGGAGGGCTTATTTTAATGAACATTGACAACAATTTTAATAAACAGGTAAATGTGAACCAAAAAAATGTACCGTAATGTAGCGTGTAGCGCAGGGGATCACCTTCACTACAGTAGCAATCTCAATAGGGCTTATTTTCGGGGGAGGGCTTATTTTAGAGGAATCTTACACAGTAAGGGGAGGGCTTATTTTTGGGATAGGTCTTATTATCGGGGAAACACGGTACTCCACCCCTAAGCTATACATTAATTTAGTCAACCACAAAGCCCCTCTTCTCAAATGGAGATTAGTTTCTAATCATAAGTAAAGTACATTCATTTGGTCAATCAAAGATCACAAAAAAGTAAAAAATTCCCTACCCTTGGATCACAATTGAATCTACCCCAGAGTGACAACAAGCTTAAGCACAGCATTTAATACCCAAAGAGAGGTTTTTTTTCCTCATCTTGACCTGAGGCAAGTTCTCAGCAATCTTTGTTCCTGGGGAGACAAAGCTTAGCAAGGCCACAAGATACATCACCAGTGTCTTCATTAATTCATTCTCTGTCTGCACAACAGTCCTAGGACCCCTGAAAACATTAGCAAAGCCATCTTGCAGGATTTTTGTAAACATACAACCAGAAAATCCTTCTTCAGGGCCTCTGAACCAACATCAAGGTTCCAGAACCTCTGCAACAACAGCATTGGCCTTCACCAGAGGACAGAATTCACTCTCTGTCTGCAGAACAGTCTCAGGAGCTCTGAACCAATAGAAAGGTTCCAAGACCTCTGCAACAACAGGACTGTCTTTCACCAGTGAATAAATCTGGCAAAACAACATCAAAACAGACAGACAAATTACCAGCATAATAGCCATGTCTCCTCAGTCCTTGGCAGCTCTGGGTGGTAGCCCTCAAAAGTCCTGGGCAATTCAAACTGGTCCTCAGCAATCCTCTCCGTCTCTCTCTGCCTCCAAGATGCTGCTTCCAAAAAGTTCTTCTGCCTCTCTCTTTTCTTGTGTCTCTCTAAATTTATGTCGCCAGATCCTCCCAGTTCAGCACTCTCTTTTCACATCTAAAAAGTCCATCCCACAAGTGGGATTCACAAGCTCTGGGTTTTAACACAATCAATCCAAAAGACAATACAGGGGGATCTTTAAATTCCATTACTATTACAGGTACATATGAAGTTAATGGCAGAACCAAGATTTGATCAAGTGTCCTAACTCCAGAACTAACACTTTTTATAGTGTACCATCCTACTGCCTCCTACCTGGCTTTATTTATACCCCATAGACAGACAGACAGGCATATACTGAGAGAGAAAGAGACATATTACATATATACATAGATTGCAATACTGATATAGATATAGACAAATATGTATGGATATATACACATACCCATATGTGTGTAAATATGCATACGTGTGTATGTGTATGCATATACATGTATGTTTATGTATGTATACATTATGTTATGTGTACATATATGTATGAATATGGATATATGTTGTAGCAGCAACACCTCCGCCTCCTCAGGGTGGCTGCCAACACAGGTTCCTAGATCTACTTTTCTAAAGGAAAGCAACTCAAAATGGGTCAACAATATTGCTTTAATCAATCAAACATATCATTCACCTAGTTCAGGGGAAAAAGTCAGCACCCGAACTTCAGAATATGCAGAGGTTACAAGCAGAAATTACAAGAAGACAGAGAAACAAACAGATCAAGGAGACAGGGCTCTAAATGTCCAACCATTATATCCATACCTAGTCAGTTACCAGAGAGGGAAGAATCAGCATCTGGGTTTTGAAAGCCAGGGGGCTCTCAACAGCTGCCCAGAGACTTGTCTGGTCAAATCACACAAAACTTCTCAAAGTGAGCCCTAAAACAAAGCTTCACATCAAGGTTTATATAGCCTTCTCCTGACTCAGAGAATGTAACAACCCTCTTTATCCACTGCCCAATCACAAAATATCTACTGAAAAACAACCTTCCCAGCACAGGCTCCAGGTGCACTTAAGCCTGTCAAATAGCCTAGGGGCAGGGAAGATCTTACACAATACAATCTTTGAAAGATGGCAACAACATAAATTTAAATTCCCATTACAATGTTTATATCTATTTATATGTATACATGCACATATATACATACAATACCTATGCACACATACATATACATACGTATACACATACACATTCATATACACATATACATATTCTATCTCTTTTTCAGTCATAAATTCTTCCCTTCTCCATAGATCTGACAGGTAAACTATTCTATTTCTCTCCTAATTTGCTTATGGTATCATGTCTAAATCATGTGTCCATTTTAATCTTATGTTGGTACAGAGTGTGAGATGTTGCCTATATGTAGTTTGTGCCATACTATTTTCCAGTTTTCCCAAATATTTCTGTAAAATAGTGAGGTTTTATGCCAGAAGCTGGAGTCTTTTGGTTTATCAGACAGTAGATTATAGTTATTGACTACAGTGTCTTGTACGTACCTGATTCGATTGAGTCATCCCCTCTATTTCTTGGCAATACCAAATAGTGTTGATAATGTAGTTTTAGATCTGGTACATGCAGGCCAGCTTCCTTCGCATTTTTTTTTTCGATTAATTCCTTAATATTCTTGACCTTTTGTTTGTGCAGATGAATTTTCTTATTTTTTATTATTATTGATATGGCATTAAATTAGTAATTTAATTTAGGTAGAATTGTCATTTTTATTTTGTTACATTGGTTTACCCACGAGTAATTGATATTTTTCAAGTTGTTTGGATCTGGCTATTTGTTTGTGAAGCGTTTTGTAGTTGTGTTCCTGGGTTTGTCTTGGCAGGTAGACTCCCAAATATATTATATTGTCTACAGTTATTTTTTCCTCTTTCTCTCTCTTGCTGCTGCACTTTGTTTTTAATATATAGAAATGCTGATAATTTCTGTATGTTTATTTTATATCCTGCAACTTTGCTAAAATTGTTAGTTGTTTCAAGTAGTTTTTAAATGATTCTGTGAGATTCTTTTAACTAGCTAATCAACATGGAACATCATCATGTACACTGTCTTGTACTAGATGCTGATAGAGTTACACATATAACTGAGTGTAACAATCATTTTGGTATTTGATGTTTGAATATTTTAATTTGTTTTAAAATATAGGCGTTTTGGGGTGGCTAGGTGGCACAGTGAATAGAGCACTGGTCCTGGAGTCAGGAGGACATGAGTTCAAAACTGGCCTAAGACACTTAACACTTACTAGCCCTGTGACCTTGTAATGTAATGCCAAGGAAAGGCAACTTCCCAAGGTTCAGAATACCAGCATAGGTGCTCTCCATTTTATTCAGTGACAAATTAAGAACAGAGAAGGTCAAAACATGACATCATACAAAATACAAAATTACTAAGTGTGATTAAATAATCTCCAAGTACTACCACACCCCAGGACCTTACATTCATTCAATCAATTACAAAGTCCCTGTTCTAAATACTACTCCACCCCTAGGCTGTACCTTCATTTAGCCCATCACAAAGCCCCTCTTCTCAAATGGAGATTAGTTTCCAATCTAAGTAAAGTACATTCATTTGTTCAACCACAGAACACAAAAATGTCAAAAATTCTCCACCCCTGGATCACAATTGAATCTACCCCAGAGTTACATCAAGTTTAAGCACAGCACTTAATACCCAAATGGAGGTCTTTTCTTCATCTTGACAAGAGGCAAGTTCTCAGCAATCTTAGTTCCTAGGGAGACAAGGCTTAGCAAGGCCACAAGATACATTGCCAGTCTCTTCGTTAATTCATCCTCTGTCTGCAGAACAGTCCTAGAACCCCTGAAAACATTAGTAAAACCCTCTCCCAGGATTTCTGTAAACATACAAGAAAATCCTTCTTCAGGGCTTCTGAACCAACAGCAAGGTTCCCAGACCCCTGCAACAACAGCACTGTCCTTCACCAGTGGACAGTATTCACTCTCTGTCTGCAGGACAGTCTCAGTAGCTCTGAACCAACAGCAAGGTTCCCAGGCCCCTGCAACAACAGCACTGTCCTTCACCAGTGGACAGTATTCACTCTGTCTGCAGGACAGTCTCCACGCCCCTGCAACAACAGCACTGTCCTTCACCAGTGGACAGTATTCACTCTCTCTCTGCAGGACCGTCTCAGGAGCTCTTAGCCAACAGCCAGGTTCCAGGACTTCTTCAACAGGACTGTCTTTCACCAGTGGACAAATCTGGCAAAACAACATCAAAACAGACAAAGTACCAGCAAAACAGCCATGTCTCCTCAGTCCTTGGCAGCTCTGGGGGCAGGTCTCAAAAGTCCAGGACAATTCAAAGTGGCCCTCAGCAATCCTCTCAGTCTCTCTCTGCCTCCCTGAGGGTGCTGCTTCCAAAAAGTTCTTCTGCCTGTCTCTTGTGTCTCTCCAAATCTACGTCACCAGCTCCTCCCAGTTCATGTCTCTCTTTTCAAGTCAACAAGTCCATCCCACAGGTGGGATTAACAAGCTCTGGGTTTTGACACAATCAATTTGAAAACCAAGCAAATACAGGGGGATCTTTATATTCCATTACTATCACAGACCTTGGGCAAGTTACTTAACCCCACTACCCTGCCTTCTCCCTTCCAAAAAGCAAATATGTGTGTGTGTGTGTGTGTGTGTGTGTGTGTGTGTGTGTGTGTGTGTAGGCATTGTATATATTTTGAACCTGAAATTTCTTGGGTTGTTTAGTAACCTACTCCCTCCCAACATATTTAACTGTTGCTATTTTATCCTGTGATTATTCCCATATCAGTCTGCAATGCTTTAGCATTGCAGTCCTTTAGCATTTATGGTGTTTAGATCAAATTCTCTCTTGCTCTATTTTTCTCTGTCTCTCTCTTTTTCTCTTTTATCTGTCCCTCTCCTACACACATATACACTCATGCCCGTGCACACAAACATAATTTTTGGAGGTACTCTTTAAGATGAGTCTTTAAACTTCACAATATATTTCTTCACTCTGTTAATACAAGTGGTTGTGCACCATACCATAATTTATCTAAGTAAGGTAATCTCAAAGCCTGGAATGGTTTCTGTTTGTTTTTCTTCAGCAGCATATATGTGTGTGCGCACATGTGTCTATGTTTACATACACACAGGTGTAAAAATCCACAAACATATGCATAAATAGAAATGAACATATAAACATGTATATACCATGCATATATGTGTAGGTATATATGCATATCTAGCTATATCTATATCATCTATATCAATATTGATATCTATGTATATATGTGATACATATCTCTTTCTGTATATATGCTTATATCTATCTATCTATCTATATTTCTATTAGAAATGAAGTCAGGTAGGAGGCCGTAGGATAGTATAATGTAAAAAGTGGTTTTCTTTTTAATCAAATATTTGATCAATATCCAGTCCTTGCAAGATGCCTCAGTATGAATCACAGTGGGATTTAAATGACTACATAAAAAAAATATATTCTGGGCAAAAAAAAATGTTTCTTCTTGCAATGGCTGGATATTGCCATTCTTTAGTTTTCCAGGTGAACTGTTACCTGAACTATAATTCAAACTTTTGTATAGGGGTTGAAGAACATGAAGTGATCTAGATCAGAGAGGTTGAATATATTAATTTATCCTATGAATTTTAAATTTCGACACCACTTAATTTTATTGAGTCACATCATGTCTTTAAGACCCTGGGCTTAGCCATTAGTAAAAGCTGTTTTCATAATTAATTTGTGACTATTTTTATACTGTCAATTTTCTTTCTATCGCAAGATTGTAGAGGATTTTATAAGTGATTTTTTGTTATTCTTTTTTTTAATTTTTTCATTTAAATTTTAATTTATTAACGTCTGATTAACATTATTCATTTCTGTCAGATTTTGAGTTACAAATTTTCTCCCAATTTATCCCCTACCCACCGTCCCAAAATAGCAGTCCCACAGGATATCCCCTCCTCCAATCTGCTCTCTCCCATATCTTCTCCCATACCCCTTTTGATTTTTCCAGTGGATCTCTATGCTCCAGTGCCTGTTTATCTAATTTCCCAATTAAATGTAAAATAGTATTAATAATAGTATATATATATATATATATATATATATATATATATATATATATGAGTATTTGAGTTTAAACTTGTACATGTGTGACTAATGCAAAACAATAACATAATAGATATATTGTAAAAGACTGACTATATTTCCCTCCCTCCTATCTGACCTCCCACTTGTTCTATTCTCTACTTTAATTCTGTCCCTTTTCAAAAGTGGGTGCTTCCAACTTCCCTCTTCCCAGGCTGGCCTCCCTTCCATCATCCCCCCCGTTCCCCTTCCCCCTACTCTTCTGTAGGGTGAGATACCCTATTTAGTGTGTATTTCATTCTCTCCCCAAGCCATGTTCAATGGGAATAGGGTTTACCCATTCCCTTTTGCCTTCCTATTCTTCCCCTCCATTGTAACCATTTCCCCTTCCCTCTTATATACGAGATAGTTTAACCCCTTCTATCTCTCCCCAACTCCTCTCTCATTATATTCCTCTCT
The DNA here is from genome assembly GCF_028583685.1 of Petaurus breviceps papuanus. Lineage (NCBI taxonomy): Eukaryota > Metazoa > Chordata > Mammalia > Diprotodontia > Petauridae > Petaurus > Petaurus breviceps. The sequence continues at coordinate 3,046,122 of NW_027187244.1, forward strand.
CATCTCTTAATTTCACCTTTTAAGTATCACCCCTTCCTGTTAAATTGTTCCTGTGCCCTCTATGTATACCTGTAAATATATATATACACACATTCACATATATATTCATATGCCCATGTAACCACATATATATATATTTTTTTCTATTCCCTTCAAATACTGAGAAAAGTTTCATAAATTACAATTATTGTTTTTCCATGTATGAATGTTAATAATTCAACTTTGATAAGTTCCTTATGATTTCTTTTCCCTGTTTACCTTCTCATGCTTCTCTTGCTTCTTGTATCTGAATGTCAAGTTTTCTATTCAACTCTGGTTTTTTCAGGAAGAATGCGTCAAAGTCCCCTATTCCACTGCATGGCCATATTTTCCCCTGAGACATGATACTCACTTTTGCTGGGTAGGTGACTCTTGGTTTTAATCCCAGCTCCTTTGACCTCCGGAATATCATATTCCAATTCCTTCAATCCCTCAGTGTAGAAGTTGCCAGATCCTGAGTTATCCTGATTGTGTTTCCACAATATTAAAATTGCTTCTTCCTGGCTGCTTGTAATATTCTCTCCTTAATCTGGGAATTCTGGAACATGGCTATAATATTCCTAGGAGTTTTCTTTTGGGATCTTTTTCAGGAGGTGATCAATGGATTCTTTCAACCTCTATTTTGCCCTCTGGTTCTAAGACACCAGGGCAGTTTTCTTTGAGAACTTCCTGGAGGATGATTTCTAGGTTTTTAATATGATCATGGCTTTCAGATAATCCAATAATTTTTAAATTATCTCTCCTGGATCTATTTTCCAGGTCAGTGGTTTTTCCCATGAGACATTTCACATTGCCTTCTATTCTTTCATTTGTTTGGATCTGTTTAACAGCATCTTGATTTCTCATAAAGTCATTAGCTTCCATTTGCTCCACTCTAATTCTGAAGCAATGATTCTCCTCATTAAGCTTTTGAGATTCTTTTTCCATCTGGCAAATTTGGCTTTTTAAGGCATTCTTCTCCTCATTGCCTTTTTGAGCCTCTTTTGCCATTTGAGTCAGTCTATTTTTTAAGGTAGTATTTTCCTCAGTCAGGCTGTTGACTCTCATTTCATGATTTTCTTGCATCGTTCTCATTTCTCTTCCCAATTTTTCTTCCACTTCTCTTATCTGCTTCTTAAGGTCCTCAATGGCCTGTAACCAGCTCATATTTTCCTTTGAAGCTTTTGGTGCAGGAGTTCTGACTTCAGTGTCTTCCTCCTGTTCCATGCTTTGCTCCTCAAAATAGGATTGTAATGTTGGAATCATCTGTCTGCTTTGTTTCCTTTGCCTGGTCATGTCTCCCCTCAGTCTCTTGACCCCTGGGCTTTGTCACAGTAGGACTCTGCCAAAAGACAGGGGAGCTTTCATCCCAAATGCTGGGGTTTTCGTAGTTGCCAGAGGTATTAGATGGGTCCCCTCTCTGAGGTCTCCACAAGCTCTGGCAAGCTGGACACACACCCTAGGACCTCCACCCTAGACTGCAATCAAGATCCAAGAAGGTGAAAACAAGAGCAATTACCCCTCAAACTGGTGCTTGTTCCCCCTACACTCTGCAGGCCAGGAGCTGAAGCTGCCACATGGCACTAGCTGGCTATGCTGGCATCTCAGCAGCTTCTTGCCCCAGGGGCAAAAGTCATGCACTCCCACTCACTGGGTCCCAATTGTGAAATTTATATTGAAATTCTTATTGCATATTTGGGAGTGGGGGAGTCAAGTCAGTATAAAATTTATTTAGCTACACTTGAGTTCCTAAACTTGATCTTCCTTGCCTTTGTAAAAACTCTTTCATACCTCTTTTATGAGATAATTTACCTAATTCTTTCTTCCCCTTCTACCTTTTCCCAATGGATTCCTCTTTCTTACCCCTTAATTTTATTTTGTAAATATCATACCATTATAGTCATACCTCTTTCTCAACTATAATTTTGTTTTATTTTTAAATATTTTCCTTCCATAGTTAATTTACACATGCCCTCTGTCAATGTATTTTGCTTCTAACTGCCCTAAGAATGACAAAGTTGTTAGGAGTTACAAGTATTATCTTCCCATGTAGAAATGTACACAGTTTAACCTTATTGGTTCATTTAAAATTTCTCTTTCTTGTTTACCATTTTTTTAAAGCAATGGGGGTAAAGTAACTTGCTCAAGGTTACATGGCCAGTTATTTTCTGGGTGCGGTGCTAAGTATCTGAGCCCGGATTTGATCCCCAGGTCATCCTGACACTGGAGCCAGTGCTCTTACTTGCTGAGCCACCTGGCCGCCCCTTCTTATTTACCATTTTATGCTTCTCCTAAGTCTTTTATGAGAAAGTCAAATTTTCTACTCAGTTCTGGTCTTTCCATAAGTAATTTTGAAATTGCTCTATTTCATTATATATTCATTTTGCTCCAATGGATAATACTAAGTTTTTCTGAGTGATTATTGGTTTTAATCCTAAGTCCTTTGCCCTTTGGAACCATATTCCAAGCCCTCAGATCCTTTCAGGTAGAAGCTGTTAAATCTTGTGTTATCCTGGCTATGATTCCACAATTTTTGAGTTTTATCTGGTTGCTTTCAATATTTTCTTTTTGACCTGGGAGCTTTTGAATTTGGTTATAATATTCCTGTGAGTTTAAATTTTAGGATCTCTTTTAGGAGGATATTGGAGAATTCTTCTAATTACTGTTTTACTCTCTGGATCTAGTATGTCAGAAATTTTTTTCCATTGATAATTTCTTTTTTTTTAAGCAATTGGGGTTAAATAATTTGCTCAAGGTTACACGGACAGTTATTTCTGGGTGTGATGCTGAGTATTGGAGCCCAGATTTGATCCTCAGGTCATCCCGACACTGGAGCCGGTGCTCTTATTTGCTGTGCTACCTGGCCACCCCAAGATTCAATGTTTTAATAATGCTTTCCCCATCTTTTGGAAAATGGGAATTTGCAACAGACATTGAAATAGATGATATTTGGATTCCTACTAGATCTAAACCTCTGATCCTATAGAAATCATAATACTTATTTATCTCTTTGTAACTTTATCAATATCAGTCCAAAGTGATAATTAGAAAATTTTGAATGTCACTCTAAAGTAATTGTATTATAGGAAGTCCATATTAAAAAACATTATGACTTTCATTCAATAGACTACACCAAAGAAGATTTCAGCTCAGTATATAGTGAAAAATAAATTCTAAAAACTGAAAATGCCCAAAAGTAGAATGGGCTGCCCATCTCTATAGGTAATATGGGTTTTTTTTTCCATATTAGAGAGATGTTTGAGCAAAGTCTGCATGCACACATTCAGCAATGTTATAGAGAAAAAATGTTATTCAGGTAAAGTTGAAATAGGTGAAGGAAATGGCAAACTGCTCCACTGTCCTGGCTAAGAAAACCCCAAATGGAATCACATAGAGTTGTATATGACTGAAATATGATTCAACAACAACAACAAAGTTGGAATAGGTCATTAAAACTATAATAATAATGTAAGATTGCCCCTGTGCTGCCTATGTAGATTAAAAATGTTCACATGGACTGTCTAGATATAGCTCACAGATAGTCATGAATAACTATCACTATAGTCTATTCTCTTCAGCCTTCACTAAGAGTCTTTGATTTCTTACAGAAGGGCATCAGGAGATTAGAGCCATAAAGGCTGATTCTCTGAAAGCTTTGGTCAAGAGAAAATTTCTTTCCTATATTTAAGGTGTACCCCTTTTTTTTCTATCCCTTTAATCTAGAGTTCCCAAGTTATATATCTGGAAGCTTTACTGTCTTCCCACCAAATGCCAATTATACAATGATCATCACACATAGTAGATAGAAGATAAAAATAAACCCTTTTATTTAAGCCAATAGCAAACAAAAATCAGTAGAGTTTTGTGTGTATATATATATATGTATATGTATATATGTGTGTGTATATATGTGTATATATAGATGTGTGTGTGTGTGTGTGTATATATATATATATATATACATATATATATATATATATGTATATGAATATACCAATGAATTGACAAAAATACTGTACTCTTTCACCTGGGTCAAGATAGTTCAAAAGAGAGTGAGACATACAGAGACAGAAATAGAGACAGACAGACACAGAGAGAACAGCTGACCTCACCCAAGGAGAAATGCCCTGTCTCTAGTGTGTTAAGCTGGAAACAGATGTAGTAAAAGTGCTGACTCTCCTATATGTCAAGTATTCTCAAAGTTTTTCTCTTTGTTCAGAGACTTCTCCCTGAAGAGAGACTACAACCATGCATTTTCTCTCCCAACTCCTGAAGTCAGAAATATAAGAGTCTCTTCTCTTCCAAACTCAGGTACAGAATACTGAGTAACCATTCTCTACCATTGTGGAAAATCTGGTGTATATAGGCTTGAGCCTTTATTACAATAACAACAATAATAGTGATAATAAAAAATAACCTGACTTTATTTAACCTTTTACAAACATTAAAGCAAATTTTTAAAATGACACTAAAAACAAGTTATTTCATCTTCATTTTAATTAAGTACTAATTTTTGTACATAATTTTAGGTAAATATTATAATTTTTATTGTGAGGCAGTGAGATGGCAGAGAGAATAGAGCAATGGGCCAGAAAGACTGGAATGTCAGGTCAATTTTTGATATTTACTAGTTGTGTCACCCTGGGCAAGTCACTTAAAAAAAAATCTGTATTTGCCTCAGTTTCCTCATGTGTAAAAATGGTGATGATAATAGTACTAATCCTTATTGTGGGACTCAAATGAGCTAATAACTGTAAAGTGTTTAGTATAGTGCCCGGCACTGTAAAAATGGGAGTTATTATTACCCCCATTTTGCAGGTGAGGAAACTGATGCTAAGAAAGATTAATTGACTCATTCAGCATCACACAGCTAGGTTTTGAAGAAGGATTTGAGTTCAGGTTTTACTGATTCCAAGCCCAGGATCCTTATACCCTTTACTAAAGTGTTTCCTACTCTTTGAGATTGTTCAAGGTAGTCCTTCTAGCTCTGAGAAACTATGATTATTATAAATCAGGGAGCCAATATAGGAAAGAATATCTGAAAGGAAAGTGTTGCTCACAGTGACAAATTATATAGGTTCAGATGGTGAATGCAATATATTAGTCAATGGAAGGTATAGGGAACACCATGAATAAAACTATGGAGGTAGTAAAGTATAAAGAGTGTTCTGAGTATTCATTAATTTTAAGTTTAACCAAATGGATTATTAGCGCTCTGTTCTCCACTTCACCTGCTGTGTATACTCATAAGTCATTTCCCATACCTAAAATGCATACTCCATTATCTCTACCTTTCAGAAACTTTGTCTTAATTCAAGGTTCAATTCAGATGCCATGTGTTCTGTAAAGTATTTTCCTAATACAATTGAAACTTTTTTGAGGGAAGAGACTTTTTTCTTTGTCTTTGAATGCCAAGATCTTATTACAGGATAGGATGATGATAGGCACACAGTAAGTATGTATGTTGGAATATATACATACACAAGCTCTGTTCAATGAATATACTAAGAATAAAATCAATTGAATGAAAAATAAATCAAATAATCATACTGTATACCCAAAGAAGGGACTTCAGTTAAGATCCCACTTCCTTCCCCTCACCCCTGGGCTTCGTTTAATGCTGAAATAAATGAGGAGACTTTACTATGTAAGGCAGTAACCTAGGTATGGTCCAGAATACCAAGGAGCTGCTTAAACAGATATAATGAGTTCTCTCAGCAGAGGTGGGGCCAAGATGGTAGAGCAAAGGCAGGTACTTACCTGAACTCTCCCCCAACCACTCCCCAAAACCTATAAATAATGGCTAAAAAATTCTAGAATGGCAGAATCCACAAAAAACCTGAAGTGAAACAATTTTCCAGCCAAAAATAGCTTTCAAGGTTGGCAGGAAAATTCTGTCACACATAGGTAAGAGTTGAGCCATGTCCAGTGCAAGTGCCATCAGTATAATTCCAGCTTCAGCAAACCATGAGGAGACCTTAGGCACTACTATATCAGTATTAAATTGGTAACTGCAGTAGCTGCTTCTGGAGGTCTCAATTCACAGGTGGTTAGGGGGTCAAACTACTACTTAAAATGAGACAACAGAGGTTTCATTGTTAGCACTGAGGCAGGACTTTTTTGCTTTACCCATACTTGGATCCAGGTCACAGACCTGGTTGGCAGTCCCAGCACAAGGAGGGCCACTAACTCACCAAGAACTTGTGTCCACAGTGGAACAAAGCTTCTCCTCAGTTCCAGGACTGAAAAGAGTGTTGAAGTCACTCATAAACCATAGCACAGGCAAGGAGAGGAATAAACACCTCTCCTTAGATTATGCCACCTAGGAAAAAGTGAAAACTTATAGGTCCCTAGAAGTATCTCTGAAAACAACTGCACAAAACCCCTGAAGTTTAGGAGAGTTCAACCTCCACTCTGGAAATAGAGCCCTACTCTATGAAAGAGTCAAAACTCAATTAGTAGACTGGGGAAATAAGCAAACAACAGAAAACAATATGACTATAAAATCACTGTGATGACATGGAAAACCAAAACACTCTCAAGAATATAACAAAGTCATTTCTCTTCAGTTGTCTGTAAGGTGCTCGGTTCTCCTTCGGAAGCTAAGGCCACATTGGGGTGAACCCTCACTTCAGCTGGCGACTAGCACCACTACAAACAAGCCTCTCCTCATCCGTCTACTGAAATGGCCGTCTCTGAGCTCGCCTGCATCTACTCTGCCCTCATCCTTCACGACGATGAGGTTACTGTCACGGAAGATAAAATCAATGCCTTCATTAAAGCAGCAGGTGTAAATGTTGAACCATTCTGGCCTGGATTATTTGCCAAGGCCCTGTCCAATGTCAACATTGCAAGTCTCATCTGCAATGTAGGAGTTGGTGGACCTGCCCCAGCAGCTGGTGGTGCTGCCCCTGCTGGAGGGGCTGCTCCTGCTAGCACAGCTGCCCCAGCTGAGGAGAAGAAGAAAGAGGAAGCAAAAAAAGAAGAATCCGAGGAGTCCGATGATGACATGGGCTTCGGTCTGTTTGACTAAATATTTTTTTGTAACATTAAATAAAAAGCTTAACTCAAAAAAATAAAAGAATATAACAAAGTCAAAGATCCTACATCCAAAGGCTCCAAGGAAAATATTAATTGGTCTCAGATCATGGAAGAGTTCAAAAATATTTTGAATATCAAATAAGAGAGGTAGAGGGAAAATAAGGGAAACAAAGGAGAGAGTGATGCAAGAAAATCACACACACACACACACAAACAAGGTAAAACCTTGGTAAAGGAGACACAAAGAAAATACTGAAGAAAATAACACCTTAAAAAACAGACTAGAACAAATGGCAAGAGAGAAAAAAAAGGTTATGAGGAGAAGAATGGCTTAAAAAAACAGAATTGGGGAGGAGCCAAGATGGCTGCATAGTTGCAGGAAAATTTCATTAGCTTCCCCATAACCACATCAAATACCTATAAAATATGACTCTAAACAAAATTTAGAGCTACAGAACCCAAAAAGTAACAGAGAGAAACAAATCTCCTACTAAAGGCAGGTCAGCAGGCTAGCAGAAAGTATCCATCACAGCATGCTGGGAGCCAAGCCCATTCCTGCTTGAGCTCATGGTTTTAGCTTCAGGGCAGCCCTACCCAGAAGCAGATGGAGGGACTTTGTGAGAGTGGATCACCAGCAGCAGTGCTGGTTGCCAGAATTATCAACCCATAAAGGCCAAAGGCAAAGTAAAAGGTCAGTGTTGACTTTGCAGGAACATGGAGACAAAGAATGCAGTCTGTCTTCTGCCCCTGTGGCAAGAAGGCAAGAAGTGGTGGGAGCACTGTGGCCTTGCAGCCACCAACACATGGCTGTTTCAGAGCTCCTAGCCTGCAGATTATAGGGGTACCAAGTGACCATTCAGAGGGGTAATTGCTCTTGCTTTAACCTGCTTGGGTCTTGATCACTGTCTTGGGTTGAGGTCCTGGGAGGTGTGACTAGGTGCCAGAACTTGTGGAGGCTTCAGAGAGGGCACCCAATTAATAGTTCCAGCAGCTGCAAAAAACCCCAATGATTTGGAACAAATCTCTCCTCTATGGAAGCAGAGTTCTGCTGTGGCAAAAAGTTCAAAAGGCAAGTAATTGAGTAGCAACATGAGCAAAAAAAGGAAGCAAAGCAAGCAGAGGAGTCAAACATTAGATTCCTTTTTAGGGGGACAAAAAGGTTCAAAGCATGGTGTGGGAGGAAGAGAATGCAGTAAGAAGTCGAAACAAAAGCTTCCTGCACCATAAGCTTCCAAAAATATGAACTGATTACAGGCCATTGAGGAGCTCAAGAAGGATTTTGAAAACCAAGTAAGAAAAGTGGAGGAAAATTTGGGAAGAGAAATGAGAATGATGAAAGAAAATCATTAAAAGAGAGTCAACAATCTGACTGAAGAAAATACCACTTTAAAAAATAGACTAACTCAAATGGCAAAAGAGGCCCAAAAACTCAATGAGGAGAAGAATGTCTGAAAAAGCCAAATTTGCCAGATGGAAAAAGAATCTCAAAAGCTTAATGAGGAGAATCATTGCTTCAGAATTAGAGTGGAGCAAATGGAAGCTAATGACTTTATGAGAAATCAAGATTCTAATAAACAGATTCACACAAATGAAAAAATAAAAGGCAATGTGAAATATCTCATTGCGAAAACCACTGACATGGAAAATAGATCCAGAGAGATAATTTAAAAATTATTGGACTACCTGAAAGCCAAGATAAAAAAAAAACCTAGAAATCATCCTTCAAGATATTCTCAGGGAAAATTACTCTGATGTTTTAGAACCAGAGGGCAAAATAGAGGTTGAAAGAATCCACTGATCACCTCTTGAAAAGGATCCCAAAAGGAAAGCTCCTAGGAATATTATAACCGGGTTCCAGAGTTCCCATATCAGGAGAAAATATTACAAGCAGGCAAGAAGAAACAAATTGAACATTGTGGAATCACAATCAGGATAACACAAGATCTAGCAGCTTCTATATTAAGGGACTGAAGGACTTGGAATATGATATTCTGGAGATCAAAGGAGCAATGATTAAAACCAACAATAACCTACCCAGAAAAACTGAGTATCATTTTTCAGGGGAAAATATTGTCATTCAATGAAGTTGAGGACTTTCAAGCATTCTTGATGAAAAAAATAAAGAGAGTTGAATAGAAAATTTGACATTCAAATACAAGAAGCATGAGAAGGTAAACCGGGAAAAGAAATCATAGGGAACTTATCAAAGTTGAGCTATTTACTTTCCTACATATAAAAATGATAATTTTAACTTCTAAAACTCTTCTCAATATGAGGATAGTTTAAGAGAATATAAATATGAATATACATGTATATAGACACACACACAAACACACATATGCATATATGTATGCATACATATATGTGTTTATAGGATAGTATGTGTGTATGAATACATATGTGAGTGTGTGTGTGTGTGTATATATATATATATATATATATGTATAGGTATTCATAGATAGAGGGCACAGGATCAATTGAATAGAAAGGGGTGTTATTTAAAAAAATACAATTAAGAGGTGAGAGAAGAATACAATGAGAAGATATAGTGAGAGACAGAATAGGGTAAATTATCACATGTAAAAGAGGCAAGGGAAAACTGTTACAGTGGAGGGGAAGAACATGAAGGCAAAAGGGAATGTGTCAACCCTACTTTCGTTGAATTTGGCTTAAGGAGCGAATGACATAAACACTAAATTGGGTATCTTACCCTACAGGAAAGTAGAGGAGAAGGGGATAAGAGAGGGGATGATAGAAGGAAGGACAGATTGGGGGGGGGGGTGGTAGTTAGAAGCACACAGTTTTGAAAAGGTACAGGGTCAAAGTAGAAAAAAAAACAAGTGGAGGCGGGATAAGATGGAGGAAAATATAGTCAGTCTTTCACAATATATCCACTATGGAAATGTTTTGTGTAATTACACATGTACAACTTATATTGAATTGCTTATCTTCCCATTAAGGGTGGGTGATGAGGGAAGAAGGGAAAGAATCTTGAATCCAAAGTTTTAAAATCAAATGTTTAAAAATAAATTATTATTATTTTTTACATGCGACTGGGAAATAAGATATACAGGCACTAGGGTATGGAGATCTATCTTGCCTTACTGGAAAGGTGGAGGGGGCATGGAGGAGGATATAGGATAGAACATATCGGAGGAGGGAGTATTCAGTGGGATTGCTGGTCTGGGGTGGTGGGTAGGGGAAAGATGGGGAGAAAATTTGTAATTCAAAATATTGTGGAAATGAATGCTGTAAACTAGAAATAAACATAAAATAAAACAACAAAAAAAAAACATATTTGGCCAAATGGAAAAAGGGGCTTATAAATTCACTGAAGGAAAAATAATCCTCCTCAAAAAGCAAAATTTGCCAAATGAAAAAGAAGGTACAAAAACTCAGTAAAGAAAAAATTTTTCAAAAATTAGAATTGAGCAAAAGGAGATAATGACTTTATGAAAAATCAAGAAAAAAATTTAAAACCCAAAATGAATGCGAAAATAGAAGACAATGTGAAATATCTCATTGGAAAAACAATTGAATGTGAAAATAGATCCAGGAGAGATAATTTAAAAAAAATACTGGGAAGCCAAGATTCAAGAAAGAGGTTAGACATCATCTTTCAAGAAAGAGTATAATGAAATTCCAGAGCTCCCAAGTCAAGGAGAAAATGTTTCAAGTAGCAAGAAAAAAATAATTATATTATCATGGAGCTATGATCAGGATAACACAAAATTTAGCAACTATTACCATACAGGATTAGAGGGTTTGGAATATGATGTTGCTGGAGACAAAGGTGCTAGGATTACATCTCAGAATCACCAACCCAGCAATATTTATTATGAACCATAAGGGAGGAAATGGATATTCAAGTAGAGGATGTTTAAGCATTGTTGATGAAAAGATCAGAGTTGAATAGAAAATTTTACTTTCAAATACAAGACTAAAGAGAAATATAAAAAGGTAAACAGGAAACGGAAATCATTAGGGATTTAATAATGTAAAACTGTTTATATTCATACATGGGAATATGATATTTTTAGCTCATAAGAACTTTCTGAGTATTAGGGCAGTAAGAAAAAGTATATATAGACAGAGGGCACAGGTGTAAGATGAATATGAAGGAATGATATTATATATATTTTTTTCATTTTTCAAATGCTTTATTAACTTCTGATTTACATCATTCATTTCCGCCATATATTGAGTTACACATTTTCATCCCATCTTTCCAATAGTCAGTGCCCCAAAATAGCAGTCCCACAGTATATCCCCTCCTCCAATCTGCTCTCTCCCATATATTCTCTCATGCCCCCTTTGACTTTTCCAGTAGGGCATGGTGGATCTCTATGCCCCAATGCCTGTATATCTTATTTCCCAATTACATGTAAAATAGTATTATTAATAGTATATATATATATATATATGTATATATATATAAACATTTGATATTAAAACTTTGAATTGCAGATTCATTCCCTTCCTCCCTTGTCATCTGCACTTACTGGGAAGATAAGCAGTTCAGTAGGTAGTACATGTGTAGCTCATGTGAAACATTAACATAGTTGATACATTGTAAAGGACTGACTATATTTCCCTCCCTCCTATCTCACCTCCCACTAGCTCTATTCTCTATTTTGATCCTGTCCCTTTTCAAAAGTGGGTGCTTCCAACTTCCCTCCCCCCCAGCCTGCCCTCAATTCCATGATCCCCCTTCTCATCCCCTCCCCCCCTACTCTCCTTTAGGGTGAGATACCTTATTAAGTGTGGATTTCATTCCCTCCCTGAGCCAAATTCAATGAAAATAAGAATAAAGTTGACCCATTCCCTTTTGCCTACCTATTCTTCCCCTCCATTGTAACCATTTCCCCTTACCTCTTTTATATGAGATAGTTTACCGCATTCTGTCTCTCCCTATCTCCTCTCATTATATTCCTCTCTCACCTCTTAATTTCACCTTTTAAGCATCATCCCTTCTTATTAAATTGGTCCTGTGCCCTCTATCTATGTCTATCTGTAAACATATATACACATATTCACATATGTATTCATATGCCCGTATACCCTAGGATATAGACATATATATATATATATATATATATTCCCTTCAATGTTTCACACTGAGAAAAGTTTCATCAGTTACAATGATCATTTTTCCATGTAGGAATTTTAATAGTTCAAATTTGATAAGTTCCTTATGGTTTCTTTTCCCTGTTTACCTTCTCATGCTTCTCTTGCTTCTTGTATCTGAATGTCAAGTTTTCTATTCAACTCTGTTTTTTTCACCAAAAATGCTTGAAAGTCCTCTATTCCACTGAATGACCATATTTTCCCCTGAAACATAATACTCAGTTTTGTTTGGTAGGTGGCTCTTGGTTTTAATCCCAGCTCCTTTGACCTCTGTAATTTCATATTCAAAGCCCTTGGATCCCTCAGTGTATAAGCTGCCAGATCCTGTGTTATCCTGATTGCGTTTCCACAATATTAAAATTGTTTCTTCCTGGCTGCTTGTAAAATTCTCTCCTTGATCTGGGAATTGCTTTTGGGGACCTTTCTCAAGAGGTGTTTGGTGGATTCTTTCAACCTCTATTTTGCTCTCTGGTTCTAAAATATCAGGGCAGTTTTCCTTGAGAATTTCTTGGAGGATGATTTTGAGGTTCTTTCTTTGATCATGGCTTTCAGGTAGTCCAATAATTTTTAAATTATCTCTCCTGAATCTATTTTCCAGGTCAGTGGTTTATCCCATGAGATATTGCACATTGCCTTCTATTCTTTCATTTATTTGGATCTGTTTAATAGCATCCTGATTTCTCATAAAGAAATTAGCTTCCATTTGCTCCAATCTAATTCTGAAGCAATGATTCTTTTCCTTGAACTTTTGAGATTCTTTTTCCTCTGGCAAATTCGACTTTTTAAAGCATTTTCTCCTCATTGCCCTTTGAGCCTCTTTTGTCATTTGAGTCAGTCTGTTTTTTTAAGGTGTTATTTTCCTCAGTCAGGCTGTTGACTCTCACTTCGAAGTTTCTTGCATTGTTCTCATTTCTTTTCCCAATTTTTCCTCCACTTCTCTTATCTGCTTCTTAAGGTCCTCTATGGCCTGTAACAAGCTTGTATTTTCCTTTGATGTTTTTGGTGCAGGAGTTCTGATTTCACTGTCTTCCTCCTGTTCCATGCTTTAATCCCTTTTGGTCTGATGGTGGCTTCTTCTGTTTACTTTGTTTCCTTTGCCTGGGCATATTGCCAGTCAATTACTTGACTTTGGAGCTTTTTGCCACAGTAGGATTCTGTTAGCAGACAGGAGAGCTTCCCTCCCAAATGCTGGGGTTTTCTCAGCTACTGGAGGAGCTTGCTTGGGAGCCCTTGCTGAAGCCTCCACCTGCTCTGGCAAGCTGGACACACACCCCAGGACTTCCACCCTAGACCACAATCCAGATTCAAGCAGGTTAAAGCAAGAGCAATTACCCCTCAGACTCGTTTATTGGTCCCCCTACACTCTACAGAAGGCCAGGAGCTGAAGCTGCTATATGACTGTGGCTCCTATGCATAGCCCTCAGTGGCTTCTCGCCCTGGGGGCAAAAGCCTAGGCGCTCCCAACTACTGGGTCCCAAAATCCATAATGCATTGACCTCGATCTTTGTCCTTCCCATCTATGTGTTGATAATTCTGGATCATCACAGCTGCTGGTGATCCGGAGTCCCTCCAGCCAAATCCTGGTCAGGCCTGCCCTGGGGCTAAATCCTAGGCGTGGGGCTGGTCTTCCCTCCCAGAGCATTGAGCTGGACGATTCCTGCTGGCCTGCTGGGCTGTCCTCAGCATTAGGTTAGCTTCTCTGTGTCATTTTGTGGGTTCTGTAGCTCCAAAGTTTGTTAAGAGTCCCCTTTTACATGAATTGGGGAAGGTGGAAGCTGGGAGCCACGGGGAGGTCCTGCTTCTACTCAGTCATCTTCACTCTGCTCCCCCTTCCCCCACCTCAGGAATGATATTTTAAAAAGTAAAATTAATGGGTGAAAGGAGTATACTGAAAAAATAGAAAAGTAGAAGTAGAATGGGGTAAATTATCTCATATAAAGAAGGCAGGAAAAGCTTTTATAATGGATGGGAAGGGAGGATAGATGAGGGGGAGTGAGCGAATTTTTCTCTCATCAGAACTGACTCAAAGAGGGAATAATAAATGCACATAGTTGTGTATAGAAATCTATCTTACCCTACAGGGAAGTAGGAGAGGAACGGGATAAGAGAAGGCATGAGGGTGATAGATTGGAGTATAAAATGGGAAAAGAGATAGTCAGAAGTAAAACACTTTGGAGGAAAGACAGGGTAAAATGAGAATGAGGTTAGAATAAATGGTTCAGGTGGGACAGGATAGAGGGAAATACAGTTAACAATAGTAACTGTGAAAAAAATGAAGAAATTTTCTATGATAAATGCCTCATTTCTCCAAAAGAGAGAACTGAGTCAAATTTATAAAAATAGTAGCCATTCCCCAATTGATAAATGATCAAAAAATATGAACTGTTTTCTGATGAATTAATCATACTATCTATAGCCATATTAAAAAAAAATAAACTCTAACACTATTGATTAGAGAAATGAAAATCAAAACAGTTCTGAGGTACTTCCTTATAACTAGATTTTCTAATAGGATAGAAAAGGAAAATGAGAAATGTTGGAGGGAATATGGGAAAGATGAGACATTATTGTGCTACTGGTGGAATTGTAGAGTGGTTGGGAACTGTGCCCAAGGGGTTTTACAACCACACATACCCTTTGATCTTAGAAGTGCCATTACTGGGTTTATATCCCAAAAGGGATTTTTTAAAATGGATATAGATATAGATAGATAGATATAGATATACAATTTATATACTATACTTATTTTTAGCAGCTCTTCTCTGGTGGTAAATAATTCGAAATTGAGGGGATGCCCATCACTGTGGATTGACTGAACAAATTGTAGTATGTGATTGTGATGGTATACTAACATACCTCAGACATGATGAGCAGGATGCTCTCAGAGAAAACCTGAAAAGACTTACATTAGCTGATGCAAAGTGAAATATGCAGTGTACAAAGTAACAGTGATATTGTAAAATCAGTTGTGAATGCATATTCTCAGCAATTTAATGATCCAAGACAACTCTGAAGGACTTATGATAAAAAATGCTATCCATCCCCAGAGAAAGAACTGATGTCTGAATATCAATTGAGCATACTTTATTTGTTTTCTTCATTTTTCTTGAGGTTTTTCTTTTTGGTCTATGTTTTATTTCATAACATAACTCTTATAGAAATATTTTACACACTTATACATGTATGACCTATATTTAATTGCTTGCCTTCTCAATAAGGGTGGTTAGGGAGGGAGGAAGGGGAGAGAATTTGGAATTCAAAATTTTTAAAAATGAATGTTTAAAATTATTTTTACCTATAACAGGGAAAATAAAGTACTATTTTTTAAATTACAAATATAAATAAGATAATGAACTTTCTCATTGGGAGCAAAGAATCTCAACTCAGAGACTAAGACAGAGACATAGAAAGAACCAAAGAGACACAGAGATGGAGAAAGAGACAGAAAGTCATAAACAGAGACACAGATAGAGTATCAGATCTCACCCAAGGAGAAATTCTCCAAAGTTTCTAGTCTATTAGCTAGGGATACACACATAATAAAGGTGCTTGCTATTCTATATGTCAAGTTCTTTCCAGAGACTTTCTTTCTAGATCTCTAGATCCTTTGGGATGGTCTTCTGAGTAAATGTTTTACAAAACAAATGCTTTTATTAAGAAAATTTGTTCTGTGAAGTTTGAATTCTGTCAAAGGGCCACATTTGAGCACCTAGAGGACCACACATGGTTTTGAGGCTACAGGTTCCCCACCCGTGTAATAAGAGTGTTAGGCCTGAAGTCTAAGGTAGGCAGACCCAGGCTCAATCTACTCCCAAACACTTATTGACCGTGTGACACTACGGAAGTCATTTAACTTCTCTGTGTCTCTGTTTCCTCATGCTTAGATGAGGAAACAGAGACATAGTTTCCTATGGGGATAATAATAGCACTTCTGGACTTGTGAGTTTCTAATGAGATAATATTTGTGAAGCATTTTGTAAACCTTAAAGCTACATATAAATTCTAACAATTAGTATTTAGATGACATGGTAGAAAAAAAGTCTGAACTTCAGATTCAGAAAAGCTGGGTCTAAATCCCACCTTAATCAAGTCACTTAATGGACCTCAGGTTTCTCATTGGTAAAATGAATTTGAACTGGACTGGTGATCTTGTATGGGGTCATAACCCACAGTTTAAGAAGTGCTGCTGTGGTTGTGCATGGAAAATGTTTAAGAAACACTGGACTAAATGACCTCAAAAGCTTTTTTCAGAACTAAATCCATGATCGTAGGATGTGGTAATATAATGAATTCCTCTGTAGGGAACTTTGCCTAAATATTTAGCAATTAAATATGTGAATTAAAAGGGGAAGAGGTAAGGAAAGCAACCAATTCTCTGAGTAGCCAAAGGATTTTGGTATTTATTTCAAATTGCCCTCATGTTAGCTAATGCACATAACATATAAGTCTGAGTGCTTGGATGACTTGGATGAGGCACTGACTGTAGTGCCCCTTTTCATGCCCTTTCATTTATTCTTAATTTAATAACTCTATTATCCAAACAAAAGATTGATAGGATGAGACAAAACCTTAGCTCTTTATTTTTATGGGCCATTTGTTAATTGAGTTGACCTTTCAAACTCTTACCTTATGGAAATAGTAAAAGATACTTCATCTATATCTCCAATACAGATTTAAAAAGCTTAAAAAATGGTGACCTACTCCTTGAAATGCAGAAATGCTCTATTTTAAATCTTACACACTGCTCATTCTAGTGTCATTATTACTGAAAACATTTTTAAAAATTTCTTATTCCTTCCTAAGGAGTTCCAATGCCTCTTTTTCTTTAAGAAAACAAATAGAAATCTATTAAACAATGATACTCCTATAATTACTTTAGTGCATTTTTTCCTTTATCAGTCTGTTGTGAATGTACATGAAAAAACTTTATAGTGAGTTGAAATATACTAAGAATGTGAATATGTTCATTTATAGAAGCATTTCTTTCTTTGTATGTTTCCCAATTCTTCAACTTCGTAGATTATATGTGCAGGACTTTAAAAAATTCTGGTTAGTGTTTTCTGAGTTCATTGCCTTCTGAGATCTTAAGCACCCCTCCACCAAACATTTACTATTTCTAGTCAACAGATTTATGTGATTACTCCTATCAAGATCCCAAGGGTAATTACTATTTCATATTTCTTTCCTCCAAATCAATACAGTAAGAGCATTGATATTTGTTTTCTCTGTTTTCACTTTAGCTTTACATAAAGTATTTTATGTCATATGATGGGAGTCTTGCACCTGTTTTAAGACATATACTCCACCTTTCTCTCACGATTGTGCCCAGGTTTATCTCTTTCCTCTTATATGAAGCAGAGAAAGCACACAGTCATTTCCATATTATTAAGTGAAACAATGTTCAGAAAGATCAATAATACTGGCTTGAGCTCACATATTTTTAATATTTGTCAGAGTAAAAAATAGATCTAGATTAAATCTTTTAATCAGATATTTATCCATCCATAAGAATTTGTAAGTGCCTTCTATGTGCCAAGCACTGCGCTATGGACCTTCAACAATAACAAAATATTCTAACTCTTTGACGTTCTCTAATGTTCTAAGACTGAAAGTTGTACATTATGATGTAAAGCAGAGCAAAATCCCTAAGACAAAGGATGTAAAGTTAAAATAAAAAAAAGTTAAGGATCATTTATTTTTCAGGACATAAGTAGAATAGGGAAAGGAAAGTAAGAAAAAGGAATTTTAATATATTTGGGGTGAGAGTTCCCCACTCATTTAAAAGGACGAAAATAATTTAATCTTGACATAATCATAGAGATGCTTAATTGGAATAATGTATTAAATATAATTGTAAGTTTAAGTTTTGTATTAGGATAGAACCAAACTGAAAACAAAGATTGATGATGTTCCTATGGAAAGATATTTATTATCCTGCAGTAATGTTTAAGCAGTAGAAATCTTCTAACCTAAGTCTTACTAATTTAAAGAATATGGGGTTAAGAATGGTCTTGAAAATTAGAAGGCATAATTATAACTTATGATTATTTCAATAAAATCCGACAATTTCAGTAAGACAAAAGTTTTTCTTACACTACAGGCTAGTGCTTCAAACTACAGTATTTTTGGTGAAATAGCCTTTATAACCAGGGCTTAGCTAGATTCACTTTGGAAACTAAATAAGAGTATTTAATGCATTGATTTTCAGCATCTTCCTGAGAAGTTGCTATGTGGGCTTAAATTGGATTGAAAGAAGGGTCCAGGATAAGTACACACACACACACACACACACACACACACACACACACAGTAAAGGCATCAGTCAGGAGTCTTGTTAAGAGTGCCAGATTGTGCTTAGAAAGGAAAAGAAGTCAGTATCTGGCCAATGTTAAGTACAGCAATTAAAAGTCAAGATCAGAAATGTAGGAAATAAAATCTAGAAGATCAACATCAAGAGCATTTGATATCTTTTTGATACCTTCTCCCTCACCAACCACCAGTTTACAAGTAGAAAGGTTGCATTAGTCATGCAATCAATGCCTCTGCAACAGAACTCAACTTCACATATGGTTCCCCCTCCTTCTATCCAGTTTTTGCATACCCACGTTACTAGCTATGGACATTTTCGGAGGCCTCAACAGTCATATAGTATAAGACTGTACTATAAAAGAGAAAAAGGATAGAGGGAAAAGGACACAATTGTGTCTGCACTGAAAATAGTGCTCAGTCTCATATCCTGAATCCCCTTTCCTCCCGTATTCTCAGAGAGCCAAACATCAAATGACAGAAACTCAATCTCACTGCAATGACATCAGTATAATAGAGCCCTATACTGCTGGACCAGAGAAATGATGAATAGAGGGAATGGGATAGATCACTGTGGAAGAGAGGGAGTGTGTATAGTGAACACTGGGGCCAATTATGTCCCCTAAAAGTCACTTAGGGCACAGACCTAGGCTGGAGAACTATGAATTATCATTTTGGAAAAAGACTAAGATGCTTTGATAATCAGCCTTCAGGATAGCTAACATCAGAGAGAATATAATATCAGAAAATAATGGGGGAGATTTACATTATCAAAGATCTAAAGAGAAAGAAAACTCAAAAATGTTGAGCACAATCAGGTAAGTTAATATGGTAAATATTAACAGAAGAAGGAAATATAGTCTCTGGATCAAGTAAATAAGTTCATGTCTTTATGAATAAATGTTGCAAAAATAGAAAATAACAATATTTGATAAGTCAGAGGAGCCTGTGGAATCTGAAGAGAACATGGAACTACAACATGCTATATTCTGAAGTAGACCAAAAAAGAAATGGGAATTATAAGAGCAGAATTTATATCCCGGACAAAAGAATCACTTGCAAGAACAGAAAAACTTGAATCTCTAAAGAAAAATCTAATCACAGAAACAAAAGAGAGGACAAATTATTGGGAATGTGAATACTCAGAAGTGAGGGCGATCTAGAAGAAGTAAGACAAACATGATAAAATAAAACATATTCACAATACAAGTAAAACATATTAACCTTGAAGACAGGTTGCATAGAAACAACCAAGGTATAATACATTTCCTAGAAGAGCATTGCAAAAAAAAAAAAAAAGAAAAAGAAAAAAAAACCTGAACATCATAATACAAGAAGTAATATAAGAAAATTACCCAGAATTTCTGAAAACAGAAAAGGAAATACCAGTTGAAAGAATGCATAGCTTTTATTCAGAATGTAGAAACACGGACAACAACTTCAACTGAATGACAACATAGAGATCAGTAAGAGGATACATAAGGAGATAAAGGTTAAGGTGCAAGTCAGTTAGAAGAAAGTCAGGTGGAGAGGCAGACCTAGGGCATTATGGGCAGAACATTAAACAATCCCCTATGAATAAATCAATGTCTTCTGTAGGACTACATTATAAAATGGGATGGTGCATGAAATGAAAGAGGAAAGAAGACAGACAGGAGTGTGTGATGTTCCCAGATCAAATTAAGATCTAGAAATAAAGGGAAGGTGATCCTTATGGTTTCCTAGGAAGAGAAGAGACTACAGAGAAGTAGATGAGGAGGAAGGGGAAGGATTGAAAAGTGGAGAAATGAAAGAGCTCTTTTTTATCATGGGTGGGAGATCTATTGATGAATGTTTCTATAGGTGAACAATTAAATTCTGTGAAGAAATGTGGGGAAATAATTCCTGGGTATTGTCACGGAATTTGATATTTGAAAAGACCACTTGTCTTGCTTTGAGAGAAGAGGAGTTAGAACTCCTCAGGGAAACGCCACTGAGGGTAGTGGAAGGACATGGACTCAAGCAGGATATTATGTAAGTAATGGGGAAGAAAGTTGACAAGGAGAAGGTATAGGTCAGAGTTAGGTTGAATATTAGGAACATGGGACATGGCAGAGGGGGTTGCTGTGGAAGTTTTCTCTCTGTTACATGTATCAACTGATAATTTTTTCTGGGAGTTACGCAGAATCTAAAAGAAAAATTTGTGGGTTGAGATCTACAAGGCAGTAACAGAAACTGTCCAGTAGGGGAGACACTAGAATGAATGCCTTAGAAGTTGCAACTCAATGACAAATGCAGAGAATAGAGAAGGAACTGATGAGGGCATATATGGGTCATGAACCAGAGAAAGAGAGTCTAGTGTAGACAGAGAAAGGAAATAAAAAAGGAAAGAATGAGTGAGAGAATTCCTCTTTGGAGATGAGTGAAAAATGGAATTAAAAAGACAAAACTAATGAATAGGACTACGTGAATAGGAGAGGAGGTGAGAATTTACTTGAATGTGAGGAAGAAGAAGAATTAAATAACCAGACACAAGCAAGCAAGCAAGAAGGTGCTAATAAGCAAAATTCTATAGGGGAAAGAGTAACAAATGGGAGACGAAGTTGGGAGTAAGGGGAAGAGAATCAAAGAAAACAGGACAATCTTTGCAAAAAAATATAAGCTAATATAATAGAAGAGACATTGTTTTGTGTTTGCAGTGAAAGAAGGGAAGAATTATAGCTTGATAGAAACCCTATATTTGAGACAAATGGAGGGAAAAATGAACCTAACATAATTTTTAATGTTTATTTATTTTAAAGTATATTTTTGTTTTGAATTCCAAATTCTTTTTCTTGAATCCCTCTTTCACCCACTGAAAAAGGAAGCATTATGGTACTCATTATATGTGTGAAGTGACACAAAACATATTTCTATATTAACTATCTTACAAAAAAATTAAAGAAAGAAAAATAAAGTAAGAAACACTTTACTTCAATGTGTACCCAGAGATCATCACTGCTTTCTCTGGAAGTGAATATCATTTTTTTTTCATTTTGAGTGTTCAAAATGGTTTCCTATCATTGTATAAATCAAAGTAGCTAAATCTTTCAAGGTAAATCATCATTACAAAAATTATATTGCTGTATACAGTGTTCTCCTGTTTCTGATCACTTCACTTTGTATCAGTTCATATGTCTCTGGTGTTTTCTGAAACTATGAAAAGGAACTTTGAAAACAAATTAGAGAGATAGACAAAATGAATAAATCTCTCAAAAACAAAATAGCAGAATTAGAAAAACATTATAATGAGGAAAATGACTCACTAAAAAGAAAAGTGTATAATATGGAAAAGGAGCTCCAAAAAAATTAACCAAGGAAAATGATTTGCTAAAAACTAGAATCAACCAAATTGAAACAAATAATTCTATGAGGAACCAAAAATTAGTCAAACAAAACAACAAAAATGAAAAATTAGAAAAAGAGGTAAATACCTCAAAGAAAAAATAACTGACCTGGAAAACAGATCCAGGAGAGATAATCTGAGAATCATAGGCCAACCAGAAAATCATGATGAAAAAAATGAGCCTGAACAACATTCTCCAAGAGCTTGTTCAGGAAAACTGCCCTGAGATACTGGAACCTGAGGGTAAAATAGAAATTGAGAGAATCCACCGGATACCTGCTGAAAGAGATCCCAAACTGAAAAGTCCTCGAAATGTTGTGGCCAAAATCCAGAACTACCAGATAAAAGAGAAAATACTTAAAGCAGCCATAAAGAAACAATTCAAATATCGAGGGTCCACAGTGAGGATCACACAGGATTTGTCAGCCTCTACACTGAAACATAGGAGGCAATGGAATACAATTTTCCAGAAGGCAAAAGAGCTTGGGTTACAACCAAGGATCACATACCCAACAAGACTGAGCATATTCTTCCAGACAAAGAGATGGTCATTCAATGATATGACAGAGTTCCAGATCTTCATGATAAAAAAGCCAGTTACAAGATGCAACAGTGACATAGAAAGGTAAACAAGGAAAAGACAATCACACCCTGCTATGTGATAAGAGCAAACTGGTTATAGCCAGGTAGAGGTTATGAGTATAAAATACACAAAATGATGATTTAAAAGAAAAATCTTATTAAGGGCTACAAAGGGACTGCAATGGAAGAAAGGGAATGAATGAAGTGGAAAAGGGTAAATTATACCACACAAAGAGGAATAAAAACTGTATAGCAGAGTAAAAGAAGGGAAGGAGATGGGAATCATATGAGCTTTTCGCTCACTGGTTCTGGTGCAAGGAGAGAATAACAACCAGTTAAGCATAGGACTCTATGGAGAAGAGACAAAAAAGTATCATTTTAGAGGGAAAGAGGAGAAGAAGAGGAGCTTTGCATGAGATTTGTTCCTGTCACTCTTTGTGCGAAGAAGAAATAACATACTTCATTAAGTATAACAATATCCTACAGGCAGTAGGAGGGGGAAAGGGCTACAAAAGGGGTGGGGTGGTTAGTAGGAAGGGAATAAGTAAGGGGAAAGGAAAGGAAAGGGGAGGGGAGCTGATAAGGGAATACTGAGGGAGGCAGTGGTCAAAAGGAAAACTATTCAGGGGGGGAAGGGAGAAGGGGGAAAATATGAACATTAACAGGGGCACGAATAAGATGGAGGAAAAGAAACAGATAACAAACACAACTGTAAATGTGAATGGAATGAACTCTCCCATTAAACAGAGACAGATAGCAGAATGGATGAGAAACCATAATCCTCCAATATGCTGTTTACAAGAAACACATCTGAAAGAGAGGGACACACACAGGGTAAAGGTAAAAGGCAGGAGTAAAATATATCATGCCTCAGTGTAATGCGAATGTAAATTTTAAAGATCTTCCCTGCCCCTAGGCTAAAGTGCACCAGAAGCCTGGGGAGGGAGGCTTGTTTTCCAGTAGATACTTTTTGATTGGCCAGTGGGTCAATAAGGTTGTTACATTCCCTGAGCCAGGAGAAGGCTATATAAGCCCTGATGTGTAGCTTTGTTTT
>NW_027187244.1:3069623-3121693 GCF_028583685.1 Petaurus breviceps papuanus
TTTGAGGTTCAGGGTGCTGACCTTTTCTCCTGAACAAGGTAAACGATGTATATCTGACTGATTAAAGTAAGCTTGTTAACCCATTTTGAGTTGCTTTCCTTTAACAAAGCAGATCCAAGAACCTGTGTGAGCAGGCACCCTGGGGACACTGGGGTGCTTGCTGCTACAACAGGTGTATGAATACATATGTGAACGTGTGTATATATATGTTTACAGGTAGACATAGAGGGCACAGGACCAATTTAATAGGAAGGGATGATGCTTAAAAGGTGAAATTAAGAGATGAGAGAGGAATATAATGAGAGGAGATGGGGAGAGACAGAATGGGGTAAACTATCTCATAAAGAAGAGGTAAGGGAAAATAGTTACAATGGAGGGGAAGAATAGGAAGGCAATTTGGAGTGGGTCAAACTTATTCTCATTGAATTTGGCTCAGGGAGGGAATGAAATACACACTAAATAAGGTATCTCACCCCACAGGAGAGTAGGGGGGAAGGGGATGAGAGGGGGGATGATGGAACAGAGGGTAGCCTGGGGGAGAGGGAAGTTGGAAGCACCCACTTTCGAAAAGCAATTGGATCAAAGTAGAGAATAGAATTCGTGAGAGGTGGGATAGGAGGGAGGGAAATATAGTCAGTCTTTTAAATATATCTACTATGTTAATGTTTTGCATAAGGTACACATGTACAACCTATACTAAAGCTTTTATTTCCAGTAAGGGCAGGTGACAAGGGAGGAGGGCAATGAATCTGGAATTCAAAGTTTTAATATCAAATGTTTAAATATACATATATATGTATATCCTATTAAAAAATACTCTTTTACATGTAATTGGGAAATAAGATATACAGGCACTGGGGCATAAAGATCTACCAAGCCCTACTGGAAATGTCAAAGGGGGTATTAGAGAAGATATGGGAGAGAGCAGATTGGAGGAGGGATATACTGTGGGACTGATGTTTTGGGCAGTGGGTAGGGGAAAAAAACGGGGAGAAAATGTGTAACTCAAAATCTGGCGGAAATGAATTATGTAAATCAGAAGTTAATTATGAATTTGGAAAATGAAAAAAAAAAGATCATGTAAAATTTTATGCTTCAAGGGCTATCCAGAGTTTTGAAGTTTGAAATGTTCAACAGAGAAAGAGATAAAGATATTTCATTCCAAATGTGTGACAGGCCACTCAAGCTTTCTTCAGCTAGGTGTGAAGTATAAATTAGAAAGATGTGAGAACAGGATGGGGAAAGCAGGCAGAAGACTTTTATAAGAGCCAAAGGGAGAGATAACAAGGGTCCAAATCAGGATTTTGGTCATAGAAATTGAAAGGAGAAGAGCCAGGAATGGCTCATGCCAATAGTGCCTGCTATTGAAACTGTGAGGCTAATATTGGTGGATAACTTGAGTGAAGAAGTTCTGAGATTTGGTAAGCTTAAAGCTGATTAAGTGTCCTAATTAAACCTAGCACCAATATCATAAGTTCTAAAAAGAGGTATCTTCAAGGCTACCTAATGAGGAATCAAATCATTAGCTGAGAAATGGAGCAGATCAAAATTTCAATGAAAAGCATCAGTGGGATCAGGCTCATAACTAGCCTTTTTAAGTCCTGCATTCATGAGATAGGGAATAGGAGAGGAGAATGGAGAAGAGGAGAGGAAGGGGGGGAGACAGTAGAGGGAGGGAATGAAAGGGGAAAGGAAAGGGGAGGAGAGGAGAGGAGAGGTGAGAAGAAGAGAGGAGAGGAACAGCCTAGATGGTGGCACAAAAGCAGGAAAACTCCCTGCTCTCCCCCCATAACCACCACAAATACCCATAAAAATGACTCTAAACAAACTTTAGGGCTATAGAACCCACAAAGTGACAGAGAGAAACAAACCTCTCATTGAAGACAGCCTGGAAGGCTGACAGGAAGGGTCCATTGCAGCCTGCTGGAAGCAGCGCCCAGCTCCACATGAGCCCATACTTTTAGCCCCAGGATGGACCAACCAACCAGGGCTGGAGGGATATCAGGAGAGTGTATCACCAGCACTAGTGAGAGGTCAGTGTGCACTTTGGGAAAAAGGGATATAGCAGTGAGGTCCTGCCTCTTCCACTGGAGGGAGAAGCAGCTGAGGCATGGCCAATCTCATGTGACAGCTTCAGAGCTCCTGGCCTGCAGATTGTAAGGGTACCAAGCAAGAAGTCTGAGGGGTTATCGCTCTTGCTTTAAACAGCTTTGATCTGGATTGCTATTGAGGGTGGAGGTCCAGGGGTGTCTGACCAGGTGTCACAGCCTGTGGAGGCTTCAGAGAGTACAGTCAACTAATAGCTCTGCCAGCTGCGAAAACTCCAGCAATTTGGGACAAAGCTCTCCTCTGTGGAAGCAGAGTTCTACTGTGGCAAAAAGCGCAAAAGTGAAGTAATTGAGTGGCAACATGAGCAAGAAAAGGAAGCAAAGCAAGCATAGCAGTCAAATTTTAGATTCCTTATTTGGGGACAAAAAGGATCAAAGCATGGAATAAGATTAAGCCACAATTAAGCCAGAACTCCTGAACCAAAAGCTTCCAAAAAATATGAACTGGTTACAGGCCATAAAGTAGGATAAGAAGGATTTTGAAAATCAAATACGGCAAGTGGAGGAAAAATTGAGAAGAGAAATGATGCAAGAAAATAATGAAAAGAGAGTCAACAACCAGACTGAAGAAAGTAACACCTTAAAAAATAGGTTAACTCAAATGGCAAAAGAGGCTCAAGAAGGCAATGAGAAGAATGCCTTAAAAAGCCAAAAAAAGATTCTCAAAAGTTGACTCAAGAGAATAATTCCTTCAGAATTAGATTGGAGCAAATGGAAGCCAGTGACTTTATGAGAAATCAAGATACTATTAAACAGATTTAAACAAAAGAAAGAGAAGGCAATATGAAATATCACATTATGAAAACTACTAACCTGGAAAATAGATCTAAGAGAGATAATTTAAAAAGTTATTGGACTACCTGAAGACCATTATCAAAAAAAAAAGAACCTAGAAATCATCCTTCAAGAAATTCTCAAGAAAAATTGCCCCAATGTTTTAGAACCAGAGGGCAAAATAGAGGTTGGAAGAATCCACCTATCACCTCCTGAAAAAGATCCCAAAAAGAAAACTCCTTGGAATATTATAGCCAGGTTCCAGAGTTACCAGATCAAGGAGAAAATATTACAAGCATCCAGGAAGTAAAAATTTTAATATTGTGGAAATACAATCAGGATAACACAGGATCTGGCAGCTTATACAATGAGGGATCCAAAGGTTTATAATATGATATTCCAAAGGTCAAAGGAACTTGGATTAAAACCAAGAATCACCTACCCAGCAAAACTGAGTATCATGTTTCAGGGGAAAATATGGTCATTCAGTGGAATAGAGGACTGTCAAGCATTCTTGATGAAAAAAAGAGTTTAATAGAAAATTTGACATTCAGATTCAAGAAGCAAGAAAAGCATGAGAAGGTAAACAGGGAAAAGAAATCATAAGGAACTTATCAAAGTTGAACTGTTTATATTCCTACATGGAAAAATGATAATTGTAACTTATGAAACTTTTCTCACTGTGAGAATAGTTGAAGGTAATAGAAATACATCCACCCACCCACCCACACACACATATATATATATGTATGTATACATACATACATATTTCTATAGAGGAGTGTATATGGGCATGTGAATCCATATGTGAATGTGTGTATATATGTGTACAGTTATACAAAGACAGAGGGCCCAGGACCAGTTGAATAGGAAGAGATGATACTTAAAAGATGAAATTGAGAGGTGAGAGAAGAATATAATGAGAGGAGATAGGGAGAGACAGAATGGGGTAAATTATCCCATATAGAAGAGGAAAGGGAAAACTCTTACAATGGAGGGGAAGAACAGAAAAGCAAAAGGGAATGCGTCAACCTTACTCTTATTGAATTTGGCTTAGGAAGGGTATGACATATATACTAAATCAGGTATCTCACTCTACAGGAGAATAGTGGGGAAGGGAATGAGAGGGGGGATGATGAAGGAGAGGGAATTTGGAAGCACATATTTTGAAATGGGACAGGGTCAAAGTAGAGAATAGAATAAGTGGGGGGCAGGATAGGATGCAGGGAAATACAGTCCATCTTACACAATATGTACACTCTGGAAATGTTTTGCATAGCTACACATGTACAAATTATATTGAATTTCTTATCTTCCCAGTAAGGGTGGGTGATGAGGGAGGAAGGAAAAGGATCTGAAATTCAAAGTTTTAAAATCAAATGTTTAAAAAAATTATTATTATTTTTACTTGTAACTTGGAAATAAGATATACAGGCACTGGGGTATAGACATCCATGTTGGCCTACTGGAAAGTCAGAGGGGAGGTGCGGGAGGATATAAGAGAGAGCAGATTGGGTGAGGGGGTATACAGTGTGATCACTGTTTTGGGGTAATGTGTAGGGGAAAGACGGAGAAAAAATTTTGTAATTTAAAATATTGTGGAAATGAATGATGTAAACTAAAAATAAATATAAAATTTAATTAAAAATAGCAATAATAATAAATTCATGACTGAACTCACCACTTCAGATGTGTCCCAATCAGAAAAGAGCACAGTTGCATTGTCACATCCCTAGTCCTAAACACCATGCCTCTTTATACAGCCTAAGTTTGAATTAAATAATATATCACACTGTTGACTCATATTGGGCTTGCAGTATATGAAAGTTCTAAGATCTATTCATTTTTTAGATGAACAATTGTATAGCAACCATTTCTGCACCAAATATTAAAAGGGTTATCCTCTCAGCTAGCAACTTTCTTTCCTAATATATTGGAAAAATAGAAGACCTCTGTCATAAGAATCATTTTCTTCCCTGTTCCACACCATGAAACATCTCCCTTCCATCCTTCATTCTCTCTCACCTTGTTGCAGTATATGAGGAAGAGATGCCACTTTTTTTTTTTTGCCAAGGTAGCCCTCCAACTTCCATTCTTGTTGCCATTGACCTCCCACTT
This sequence comes from Petaurus breviceps papuanus, assembly GCF_028583685.1. Taxonomy (NCBI): domain Eukaryota; kingdom Metazoa; phylum Chordata; class Mammalia; order Diprotodontia; family Petauridae; genus Petaurus; species Petaurus breviceps. Next base: position 3,074,624 of record NW_027187244.1, read on the forward strand.
CCTCAAGAAACTTATTCCTTTTGTCATGCTTTTTTTTTCATCTTCAATGTCTCCTTATACATGGGCTACTTCCCCACAACCTAACAAGATATCTGGACATACCACTCCCTGATCCAATAGCTCCAGTGGCTACTTCCAAAATCAGAAAAACTCTTATATTTGACCTAATAAGTCCCTAACAATATAGCATCAGTCTCCTTGCCAGGCTAGTCATATATCAATACCCTTCACTCAAGCTACAGTTCAGAGTTCAGACTAATTGGTCTACTTGTACATCCTAAATAAGATTCCATCTCCCGTCTCCATACATTTACATACAATTTGTCGACATGCCTGTTGTGAAATCACTTTCCAACTCATCCGCTAAGAATCCCTAACTTCTTTCAAATTCCATATTAACCCTCAGCCTGAAGTGTTGCCTGAAACTCTGAGGTTCAAATATCTGTGTTGCAAAATTAACTTTTTTTTAAACTTTGCATATATCTATATTTTTCGTATGTCATGGAAAAAATATAATCACCTTGAGGGCAGGTATTATTTTGTTTGGGGGTTAACTTCATTAGTATGCACCACAATTAGTACCACACAAGTTATATTATTATCATCCATATCGTATAGATAAGGAAACTGAGGCTCATAGAGACTAAGCTATTTTTCCAGTATTAGAATTTAGTGTCTGAGGTGGGATTCAAAGACAGAGTTTAAAAGCAACTTGACTTAGTGCTTCTTATTCATCTCTAAAATGGAGTGACAATAGCATATAGCCTACAGAGACTATCAAGGATCAAACTATGCCTGCATGCATGTATGTGCACATGTATGCATACATTATTAAGTATGCACATATATGTGCCTGAATGTGTGTGCATGTGTAGGCATGCATATATGTATGTACATGCATGTATATGTATGCATGCACACACCAATATAAAATCTTGCACTAAATGTTAATGCTTTCTCTCTCTCTCACTCTTTCTCTGTCTCTCTCCCTTCCTCCCTCTCATGAATCCCTATGTGCATGAATATGTCTAAACTTTTGATGACATAATTAATAGATCTATCACTAATTGCTCTCTTAAACTTCTTCGTATTTCACCAATAGTTTATGAATATTGCAATTTAAATATATTCTTCTCATTTGTTTTTCTATGTTAATTTTTACTTTTCAACATTCACTTTTTCAAATGCTTTATTAACTTCTGATTTACATCATTCATTTCTGCCAGATTTTGAGTTATAAATTTTATCCCCGATTGTCCCCTACCGACCATCCCAAAATAGCAGTCCCACAGGATATCCCCTCCTCCAATCTACCCTCTCCCATATCTTCTCCCCTATACCCTTAGACTTTTCCAGTAGGGCATGGTGGATCTCTAAGACCCAGTGCCTATATATCTTATTCCCCAATTACATGTAAAATAGTATTATTAATAGTGTGTATACATATATATATATATATATATATATATATATTAAACATTTGATTTTAAATCTTTGAATTCCAGATTCATTCCCTTCATTCCTTGTCACTCACCCTTACTGGAAAGATAAGCAATTCAGTTTAGGTTGTACATGCATAGCTAATGCAAAACATTACCATAGTAGATATATTGTAAAAGACTGACTATATGTCCCTCCGTCCTATCCCACATCCCACTTGTTCTATTCTCTACTTTGATCCTGTCCCTTTTCAAAAGTGGGAGCTTCCAACTTCCCTCCCCCCCAGCCTGCCCTCCCCTCCATCATCCCCCCCATCCCCTTCCCTGCTACTCTTCTGACATATCCTATATAATGCGTATGTCATTCCCTCCCTGATCCAAATTCAATGGGAATAAGGTTGACCCATTCCCTTTTGCCTTCCTAGTCTTCCCCTCCATTGTAACCATTTTCCCTTGCCTCTTCTGTATGAGATAGTTTACCCCATTCTGTCTTTCCAGATCTCCTCTTATTATATTCCTCTCTCACCTCTTAATTTCACCTTTTAAGTATCATCACTTGCTATTAAATTGGTCCCGTGCCCCCCTCTATCTATGGGTGCCGGTAAACATGTACACACATTCACATATGTATTCATATGCCCATATACCAAATGATATAGACATATGTGTATATGTATATGTATGTGTGAATATATATACACATGTGTGTGTATATATATATATATATATACATATCAATTCCCTTCAACTACTTTCATACTGAGAAATGTTTCATCACTTACAATTATCATTTTTCCATGTAGGAATGTGAATAGTTCAATTGTGATAAGTTCCTTAGGACTACTTTTCCCTGTTAACCTTCTCATGCTTCTCTTGCTTCTTGAATCGGAATGACAAATTGTCTATTCAACTCTGGCTTTTTCATCCAGAATGCCTGAAAGTCCCCTATTCCACTGAATGACCATACTTTCCCCTGAAACATGATACTCAGTTTTGCTGGGTAGGTGATTCTTGGTTTTAATCCCAGATCCTTTCACCTCTGGAATTTCATATTCCAAGCCCTTGGATCCCTCATTGTATAAGCTGCCAGATCCTGTGTTATCCTGATTGTGTTTCCACAATATTAAAAATTATTTCTTCCTGGCTACTTGTAACATTCTCTCCTTGATCTGGGAATTTTGGAACCTGACTGCAATATTCCTAGGAGTTTTCTTGTGGAGATCTTTTTCAGGAGGTGATCGGTGAATTCATTCAAGCTCTATTTTGTCCTCTGGTTCTAAAACAACAGGGAAGTTTTCTTTGAGAATTTCTTGGAGAATGATTTCTAGGTTCTTTCTTTGATCATGGCTTTCAGGTAGTACAATACTTTTTAAATTATCTCTCCCGGATTTATTTTCCAATTCAGTGGTTTTTCCAATGAGATATTTCACACTGCCTTATATTCTTTCATTTGTTTGGACCTGTTTAACAGCATCTTGACTTCTCATAAAGTCCTTATCTTCCATTTGCTCCAATCTAATTCTGTAAGAATCAGTATCCTCAGTGAGCTTTTGTGATTCTTTTTCCATCTGGCAAATTTGGCTTTTTAAGGCATTTTTTCCACTCATTGCTTTTTTGAGCCTCTTTTGCCATTCGAATTATTTTTTTAAGGTGTTATTTTCCTTAGTCAGGCTGTTGACTCTCATTTCATAATTTTCTTGCATCATCCTCATTTATCTTCCCAATTTCTCTTCCACTTCTCTTATCTGCTTCTTAAGGTCCTCTATGGCCTATAACCAGCTCACATTTTTCTTGGAAGCTTTTGGTGCAGGAGTTCTGACTTCACTGTCTTCTTCCTGTTCCATGGTTTGATCCTTTTTTGTCCCCTAAAAAGGAGTCTATTGTTGGATTCTTATGCTTGCTTTACTTCCTTTGCCTGGTCATGTCGCCACTCAGTCACTTGACCCCTGGCCTTTTTGCCACAGTAAGACTCTGCCACCAGACAGGGGAGCTTCGTTCCAAAGCTGGGGTTTTCTCAGGTGCAAGAGGTATTAGTTGGGTGCCCTCTTTGAAGCCTTCACATGCTCTGCCAAGCTGGTCACACACCCTGGGACCTCCGACCTAGACCACAATCCAGATCCAAGCAGGTTAAAGCAAGAGCAATTACCCCTTACACTGGTCACTTGGTCCCCCTATGGTTTGCAGGCCAGGAGCTGAAGCTGCCACTTGGTAGTGGCTGCACTGTGACACCTCAGCATCTACTCACCAGGGGGGCCGAAGCCCAAGCCCTTCAAACTACTGGGTCCCAAAGTCCACACTGCACTGACTTCTCACTTTGTCCTTAGCATCTATGTGTTGATAATTCTGGAACACCACAGCTGCTGATGATCTGGAGTCCATCCACTCAGTGGTTGGTCAGGCCCACTGGCTTGAGAGGGGCTGGACTTGGTTCCCAGAGTGCTGTGCTGGTCTATTCCTGCAGGCCTGCAAAGCTGTCCTCAGTGGGAGGTTAGCTTCTCTGTGTCATTTTGTGGGTTCTGTAGCTCCAAAGTTTGTTCAGAGTCACGTTTTATATGAATTGGACATGGTTGGAGCTGTCGCTGCGCGGAGGTTCTCTTTCTACTCCACCTTCTTGACTCCTCCTCAACATTCACTTTTATAAGATTTTGAATTCTAATTTTTCCCCTCTCTCTCCTGGCTCATCCTGAAGATAGCATGCAATCTGATACAAGCTAAACATGTACAATAACTTTAAGTATATTTCCACATCAGTCAAGTGGTGAAAGAACAATCTGAACAAAAAGGGAAAACCACAAGAAAGAGAAAACAAACCACCAAACCAAAGGAGAGACAGAGAGAGAGAGAGAGAGAGAGAGAGAGAGAGAGAGAGAGAGAGAGGGAGAGAGAGACAGAGACAGAGACAGAGACAGAGACAGAGAGACAGAGACTGAGAGACAGAGACAGAAAGAGAGACAGAGAGAGAAAATCTGCATTCATGCTCCATAGTTCTTTCTCTGGACATGGATAATATTTTCCATCATAATTCTTTTGGAATTGTCTTAGATCATTATATTGCTTAGAAGAGTTAAGTCTATCAAAGTTGATCCTCCCACGGTGTTGCTATTATTGTGCACAATATTCTCCTGACACTGCTCTCTTCACTCAGCATCAATTCATGTAAGTTTTTTCCAGGTTTTTTTTTCCCTGAAATTCATCATTTCATAAAGAACAACAGTCTCCCATTACATTTATATATCACAACTTGTCCAGTCATTCCCCAATTGGTGGGCGTTCCCTCAATTTCCAATTCTTGACCACCACAAAAAGAGCTGGTATAAATATTTGTGCACATGTGTGTCCTTTTGCCTTTTTTATGATCTCTTTGGTATACAGATCTAGGAGTAGTATTGCTGGACCAAAAGGTATGCACAAGTCTGTAGTATTTGGGTATAGTTACAAATTCCTGTCCACAATGGTTGGATGAGTTCTGAAATCCACCAAAAATATTATTAGCATTCTAATTTGCCCATATTTTCAGCAGTTATCATTTTCCTGGTTTTTTGTCATATTAGCCAGTCTGATAGGTGTGAGGATGGTACCTCTTAGAGTTATTTTAATTTTAATTTATCTAATCAATAGTGATTTAGAGCTTTTTGAAAATATAACTATAGATGGTTTTAATTTCTTCATCTGAAAACTTCCCATTCATATCTTTTTGCCTTTTACCAATTGGGAATGACATATATTCTAATAAATTTACTCAGTTCTATATATGTTTTAGAAATGAGATATTTAACAGAGACACCAGCTTTAAAAATTGCTTCACAGCTTCCTGCTTCATTTCTAATCTTGGTGGCATTGGCTTTCCTCATGCAAAACATTTTTATTTAATATAATCAAAATGTTCCATTTCTCATTTTATAATGTTCTCTATCTCTTAGATCATAGATTATTCCATTCTCCATAGATCTGGTAGGTAATCTGTTCCTTGATTTCCTAATTTGCTTATTGTATCACCTGTCTAAATCACATACCCATATTAAATTAATCTTGGTATAGAGTGTAAGATGTTATTCTATGCCTAGTTTCTTCCATACTTTTTTTGTCAGTTTTAACAGCATGTTCTGTCAAATAGTGAATTCTTATCCCAGTAGCTGGAGTCTTTAGGTTTATGAATCAGAAGATTACAATAGTCATTGACTACTTGTCTTGTGTTCCTAACCTATTTCACTGATCCACCACCCTGTTTCTTAGTGGGTACAATGTAGTTTTGATGATTGATATTTTACAATATAGTTTTAGATCTGGTATGGCTAGTCCACCTTCCTTTGCATTTCTTTCCATTAATTCCCTTGATATTCTGGACCTTTTTTGTCTTCCAGGTGAATTTTGTTCTAGCTCTATAAAATACTTTTTGGCAATTTGATTTTTATGGCACGGAATAAGTAAATTAATTTAGGTAGAATTGTTATTTTTATTATATTAGCTTAGCATACCAATAAGCAACCGATATTTTTCCAGTTATTTAGATCTGACTTTATTTGTGTAAAAAACATTTTGTGATTGTGTTCATATAGTTCCTGGGTCTGTCTTGGCAGATAGACTCCCACATATTTTATATTGTTTATACTAACTTTTAAATGGAATTTCTCTTTCTCTCTCTTACAATTGGTTTAATTTAAATATCTTATGAGTATCTCAAACTCTGCATGCCTAAACAAAACTCATTCTTTTCTTTACTAAACCACCTTCACTTCCAAAATTCCCTTTCTGTTGAAGGTACAACCATCATTCCAGCCATTCAGGATTTTAGTTGTAGTAGATGATAGTAGATATAGTAAATGCTCTTGTAGTCATCCTTCACTCATTTCTGGCTACACTATTCCCTATTGCCAAGCAGTGGTTGTCTTGTTGATTCTATATCCACAATCTCTCTCTTATCCTTCTCTCTTCTTACATGGGCACCACTTACAAATCTGTTGCCTACTTCTAAAATTCCCCCTGTAATATTCATTCTCCACATAGCTGCCAAGTTAGAATCCTTAAAATATAGATCTTATAATAACACTTACCTATATAGAAACCTTGAATGGAATCCTATTCCATCTAGGATAAAGATAACTTGTCATTTAAAATCTTCCATTAATTCAGTCACATGAGAGTCAGCTTGGCACAGTGAAGAGGGCTCTGGACTTTATATTCAAGAAGATGTAGGTTTGAATCCTAATCAGGACAATTGCGAATTATATAATCATGACAAAATCACTTTCTCTGTGCCTCAGTTTGCTAGATTATAAAATAAGGAAACCACACTTGATATCCTATAAAGTCCCTGCAAGATCTTTATCTATGATACAATCTTTGCATATTTATATTACTCACCTCTGCATACTCCAGATTTGAGTCAAATTTTCCTCAGACTAAACATTGCATCTTCCTTCTCCTGGCCCTTGCATAGTTCCCACAATTCTCACCTCCACCTCTTCAAATCACTAGGTGCATTTGAGGATAACTTCTAGGCAAAGCCTTTCTTGGTCTTTGCAGATTTTAGCTTTGGGCTTCCTACACTTATCTTATAATTACTTATCCACTTAACTATTATACCCTACCCCACCCTCATCAGAAATTTGTTACAAGCTGGTACTATTAAGCTTTGTATTTGTATCCCCAGGAACTAACAATGCATTGTACTTAGTAAAAGATCAAGCAATAACTGTTGAGTGAAATGGAAATGAAAGAAATGAACTTGAATTCCAAAATTAGAATAAAACCAGTGGAGATAAACTAATCTGGAAAAAAGAAAAGATTTCAGCTCCATGTAACTAAAACCTCCCAAAAATTTGAATTATGCCAAAATATTAAGGATTGTGTTTTTAGGTTATGATTTCCCTGTCATTGGACATAGTCTAGTAAATTGGGCTAGATAGTCTCTCAAGTACTTTTCAACTCTGAAATACTGTGATTCTTTGTGTTGTTTTCCATAACCTTAGAGCTAGCAGTTAAAATGAATATGGGGCAGTGACAATTGGAAATTTTCAATTGAGATTGGTGCTGCATTTTTTTTTTTTGTCAAGAGGGATACAAATCTGAATTTCATAATTTCTTTCCCTGAGGGAAGGTTTGGACAGAGAAAAAGATATTGTTGTTGTTGTTGTTTTTAAATACAGAATGTATAAATTTTAAAATAACATATTGGTTAGTCTCATTAAATTACATATATTTATTTCAAAAACTTTACATAACAGAATTTTAATTTTTATTCAATGCTTTTTCTTATTCTTTGCATATTTAAATTTCTGTGCTTGATGACTATTAAATTCACAAAATTTAACTGGCAAATTCCAATATCATAGTAATCAAGGAAATAAAGAACAGATAGCAGAGATGGTATAGAAAGTAGCACCAGCATCTCATCCCTTTGTGGATAAGTATAGTGTCATCTCCAGGAAAGAGAATTCAAAGAGAGATGGGATTTTTTTTTTCCATTTGTGATTCTGTCAATGTAGTCATATCCTCAGAAAAGCTACAAGTGACACATAAAAAACATTCTTTTTATTCTACAGGCATCATTGGTTTTTTTTTTCTGAAACATACAATTTGTCAGGGAAGATGAAGAACTTTATTAAAAAGAGCTGCAAAAGGAAGTGTGCTGTGATCAATCTGAATGGCTCTTTAACAGTTTCCTTACTATCCTGTTACCACCTGTAATGTATACCACTCAATACCAACAGTCATTCTGGGGAATAAGTCATAACTCCTATGTCTTTCTCAGGTTCTTAGGCAGCTGTTGTGACTTGGCTGTTAGCTCCACTCCTTTTGTAAATAGTGTACCTTATTCCTATATTATCTGGAGTTCAGTCCTCATTGCATTTGGGGAAAGTCTTCTCTTTCATTTAGTTCCTGAAGTATTTCATTTGAGATCATGAGTAGCATAGCTTATAGAGTTGTAATGGGAATGTAAATTTGTAAGATCTTCCCTGCCCCTAGGCTAAAGTGCACCTGGAGCCTGGGGTGGGAGGCTTGTTTTTCAGTAGATACTTCTTGATTGGCCAGTGAGTCAATAAGGTTGTTACATTCTCTGAGCCAGGAGAAGGCTATATAAGCCCTGATGTGTAGCTTTGTTTTGGGGCTCACTTTGAGAAGTGTTCTGTGATTTGATCTGGATTCTGGGAAGCCATTGTCCAGAGCCCCCCCGGCTTTGAAAAACGCAGATGTTGAAACCCAGATGTTGATTTGGTATGGAAGTAATGGCTGGACAGTTTGGAAAGCTGTCTACTTGATCTTTTTCTGTCTTGATAATTCTGCCTGTATTCTTTGAAGTTCAGGGTGCTGACCTCTTTCCCCTGAACTAGGTAAATGATACATATTTGACTAATTAAAGTAAGCTTGTTAACCCATTTTGAGTTGCTTTCCTTTATCAAAGCAGATTCAAGAACCTGTGGTGGCAGCAAACCCTGAGGACACTTGGGGTGCTTGCCGCTACAAGAGTACTGGTCTAGAAATAGGGAAGACGTTAATTCAAATCCTACCTCAGACATGGGCTAGCTGTGTAACTGTAGGTAAGTCTCTTAACTCCTCTTTGCCTAAATTTCCTTATCTATAAAATGGGGACAAAAATAGCACCTACATCCCAGGGTTATGAGGACCAAAAAAAAATAATATATCAAGAATTTTGCAAACCTTAAAGCACTTATGCAAATATTAGCTCATTATTACAAAAGAATGATTGCATCTAGCTATTTAGACTTGCAAATGAATAAAAGCAAATAATTTCATTATACCCAATAGGATTAAAGTACCACAGATTTAGAAATGGATAGAGGAAACATGATTTAGTGAACAGAGTTCTGGGTTTAGAGTCCTATCAATTCATCTGATATAACCTCATCATTTTATAGATGAGGAAATGGAAGTCTAGATGTGTAAGGTCAAATAGTAAGTGATGGAACTGGGATTTAACCAAAATTCTCTGTCTCTAAATGCAATACTCATTCCATTACATTATTCTGGGGAAGTCAGATCATCTTCAAATAAGATATCAATCCCTAGTATCTCTAAATCACAAAAATCAGCTATATTAACTGCTCCCAAAAGGAAGGCACCCAAGAAAAATGCCTAAAGTTATTCTCTTCATAAGAAAAGTTTCACAATAAGGGAGCTGATAATCTATTGTGATGAATTATGAAGTTCAATGACACTGTAGGTCTTTCTAAGGTAGCAGCTTAAGTCTTTCAGGCAAGCCAGGGAAGATGGCTCCATTAACAGATCATCTCACTAAGATATCCCCTTCCAATTTTATCTCTCTGCCTTTCACATTAGGCAAGTAGGAAGGGCAAATTGCATCAAGCAAAGAAGTCTTCATTTTCTCTTATCTTTTCCTTAATAAGTCTTTACATTGCCCTGCTCCTGACATTGCTTTCCTTTCAGCTGCGATCTCTTAATCCTCAATGAGTTCTAGAATGTAAGCAAGACAGATGAATCTATGACAGAAAGTCAATGTACTGCCAGGGACAAATACCTGATAGGTACCGGGAAAATGGCACTTCATTTGAAACCTGTGGCATCACATCCATTTTCACCTGCCATGGTATGTTTACTTCACATTTTTAATCCTTCTATTATCCATTTTTGTCTCTTACTGTCCACGGAAACTAACAAATTGTTAGAGAAGAGACAAAATAAAGCTCAGTTCTCGTATATTCCTTAAGATGAAAACAGATAAAAAGAGAAAGGAAAATAGAAGGATCCTGAACTTGAAGCCAGAAGATCTAGTTTTATGTACCAACACTTCTACTCACTAGCTATGTGAATATTGAGAAGTCAGGTCCCCTCTCTGTACCTCAGTTTCCTAAGGATAAATACTAGACATCTTTCTTCACAGGATAAAAGGGGATAAACATTCAATGTACCAGATAAATATTACAGAATAAGATAATGAAGATGAGGTTTAAAATTTAATACAATGGTGGTGGTTATTGTCCATACTTGAAGAGGACCAAAATGGCATCATTATATTGGAAGCAAGGTACAGTGTGTCAGACTGGCTGATCAGGCCAATACAAGCTCAGAAGCCTCTACCACATGTCAGGCACAAATAGCCCATGTAACTATTTGGAGTAGAGATGTCTCCAAATTTATTCATCACCTGTTTCTTTTGAGCTATTGTAATTTTGCTTTGCTCATAGAGTTCAGCATCTTCTTTAAGGTGGGCACACCATTCTAGGTGGTGCTTTGCTAGAGTCTCCCATGTTACACAATCAATTCCAAAGTTCTTCAGAGACCTTGAGAATTCCTGTATTGTTTCTTGTAACCTCCATGTGAGTACATGCCTTGTGTGAGTTCTCCATAAAAATAGTCTTTTAGACAAACATACATTTGGCATTTGAACAATGTGGCAAGCCCATCAGAATTGTGTTCTTTGCAATGGAATTTGAAAGCTTAGCAGTTTTGCTTGATAATGGACTTCAGTGTCTGGTACTTTATCTTGCCAGGTAAGCTTGAGAATCGTCCTAATTTAATTCAAAAGGAAGCAATTTGGTTTCCTGGCATGGTGCTGGTAGACTGTTCTGGTTTCATAAGCATACTGAAATCAGAACAATTGCTCTGTAGACATTTATCTTGGTAGGCAGTCTAATACTTCTTCTTTCCCACAGTTTCCTTTGGAGAATCTCAAGCATTGAACTACCTCTGGCAATTGTGTGCATTGACTTCATGATCTATGTGTACATCCCTGGGAAATATACTACCAAGTAAGTGAATTTATCTGGAGCATTATTAATTTCTCCATTTGCTGCAATGGATGGTTCCATTTGTGGATGGTGTGGTACTCACTGGTGGAGAACCTGTTTTTTTCTTGGTGTTAACTGTCAGGCCAAAATTACCACAAGCAGCAGATAATCAATATGTGCTTCATTATATCGTGGGTTCAGAGGCTGCACAGAGTGTATAATCATCTATAAACAAAAAATCTTGCACAAACTCCCCCACCACCACCGATTTAGTCTTGGCTTGTAGCCTTTTCAAGTTAAATAATTTACCACCAGTGCAATAGCTGACCTTGATCCTATTTTTTCTCCTCATTGAAGACAACTGCTAACATTGCTAAAAATAACACATGAAAAAGCATGGGGGTAAGCACAAAACCTTACTACAATCTATTGGTTAACAGGAAAACAAAAGAAAATTGTTCATTATCCAGAACCCATGCAAACATGTCATCATGGAACTGGTACATAATAATGATGAACTTATCTGAGCATCCAAATTTTGACACAATTTTCTACAAGCCCTTATGATTAAGAGTATCAAAGGCTTTTGTCACATTGGTCAACACAGTGTACAGACATCTGTTCTGCTCCTGGCTTTGTCTTGGCAATGTTTGGCAGCAAACACCACAACAACAATTCCTTGGCTCTTTCTGAAGCCACCTTGGCTCTAAGGTAGATGATCATCTTTCAGGAGAAGGATCAGCCTCTGGTTAGAATCTTTCCGGCAATGAATAAAAGACACACACACACACACACACACACACACAAAAGCCCCTGATTGTTACTGGGTGAACTATTTATTTAGTTTTATGGAGATGTATAATGGAGGCATTCTTGAATTTCTGGGGGATAATCTACTCTTGCCATAAAGCTTAGAAAATTTCAATCAGCTTTTGCATGAACAGTGGACCTCCTGCCTTGTAAATCTCAGTTGGAATAGAATCAGTACCAACTACTTTGACGTATAAGAGGATTCCATCTTCTTCATTTGGAAATTTGGTTAAAGAAGGAATGACTTCAACCAGAGGTATAAGGTTGGTGACTTCAGCATTGAATAATGATGGTCTGCTGAGAACACTATGGAAGTGTGCAGCCCATCTCTCCAGGATCATGTCCTTATTATCAATCAAAGTGGCTTCATCAGCATGGAGTAATTGAGATACTCCACAGGTTTTTGACCCATAGATAGCCTTTGGGGCAACATGAAATGCTTTGGACTTTTACTATCAGTGTGAAACTGAATATTTCATCTGTCTTCTTACTGTGCCAAGAATCTTACATCTCTCTAAGTTTAGTTTGCACTTTACTTTTTATGGAATTAAATGCTGCCTTCTTAGAGATGGATGAATATCCTGCTGGTAAAGCCTATGGAGTTCTTTTTATCTTTTACTTTCATTTAGCAGCTTCTGAATTTCCCCATCATTGTCATCAAACCAATATTAATGTTTGAAAGTGTTCTGGCCCAGATAAGTAAATGTAGTGTTGAACACCAAATCTCTGAAAGTTGCCCATTCCTATCACCAACTGTGTGTTGGCTCAGCTTTTGCTCCAAGTTGGCAAAGAGCTGTTCCTGTTCAGAGAAGTGCTCTAATCTATTGATGTTGTCATCTGAAAGTTGTCTTGCTTTGGGTGGGGGTTAGGGGGCACTGTTTTGTTGAATATGAAGATTTAGCTTGAAAAGGATAAGTCTATGATCAATCCAGCACTCTGTGCCACATATTGCCTTCATCACTCTTACATCCTGTCTATCTCTTCTCTTTACAATGATAAAATCTATTAAATGTTAATGTTTGATGCAAGGGTGCATCCATAAAGTCTTATTGCATTTAGGTAAACAGAAGAAAGTGTTGGTGATAAGAGGATCATGAGGTGCACAAGTTTTCAATAATAAGTGACCATTGCTGTTGCTTTTTCCTACTACATTCCTCCCAAGGACTCCCTGCCATGTCTGGTAGTCTCTGCCTACTCTTGCATTAAAGTTACCCATCATTATAAGCTTGTTATTTTCCAACATATCAATGATGAGGATCTCCAGGCCTTCATAACATTTTTATTTGACCTCATCAGTGTTCATCATGGTGGGGAGCATATGCACTGATGACAGTAGAGAGCACCATGTTAGAATCAGTAACATCTGTGTTATTTTGGTTACCAAAAAATACTGTTGTGGTAATGATAAAAGTACTGGAGTTACAGAGGAAGGCAAAAAGAGAGTTTTCAAAAGGAACTTAGATCCCCCTGAAACATTTTGAGAATTTCTCTTGTTCATTCCTTTTAGTCAAGTGCAACTCTTCATGACTCCATTTTGAGTTGTCTTGGCAAAATATTGGAGTGGTTTGACATTTCCTTCTCCATATCATTTTACAGATAAGGAAACTGAGGCAAACAGTTAAGTGACTTGCCCAGGATATCACAACTAGTAAGTGTGTGAGGCCAAACTTAAACTCAGGATGTCCCAACTCTAGGTCCAGTGATCTATCCAGTGCACCACCTAGCTATCCCAATAACACATTAATATAACTCTTTTGCCATTTCCACTCCAGCATTTGTAATATTTTTTGTCAGCCAATCTGATGGGTTTGAGGTGATATGTCAGAGGTATTTTAATTTGAATTTCTCTAATTTTAGTGATTTAAAGCATAAAACTTTTGATAGTTTTGATTTCTTCCTCTGACAAGCATCTGTGCATATCCCTTGACTATTAATCAATTGGAAAATTACTCTTATTCTCATAAACTTAGCTTGGTTTCATATATGTTTGAGAGGTGAGGCCTTTATCAGAGAAACTGCTGCCAAGACTTTCCCCAAAAATTTCCTCCTTTGCTTATCATTTTACTTGCCTTTTTCTTGTTTGTTGAAAAACTTTCTTAAAAAATTATATAAACTATTATCCATTTTACCTCCTACAAATCTCTCTTTCTCTTATTTAATCATGAACTCTTCCCCTGTCCATAAATATAACATATTATTTCTTCCATGGTGCACTAATTTGCATATATATCCTTGATGTTTAAACCATGTACTCATTTTGAGTTTATATCAGTATAGGATATGAGATGCTGGTCTATGCCTAATTTTTCTAAGACTATTTCCAGTTTTCCCAACAATCTTTTGTCAAATAAAGAGTTCTTGCACCAGTAAATGGGAGATAGCAGAATTTTATATGACTCATCAAGACAAGTGTGTTACCACAGATGTAAGCAAAATGTTCCTACACTGCATCCTTGATAATTTGGTATACTTGGTAATTCAGTATGTGGACTAACTCTTAGAAGCAAATCACATGAAAGGAGTGTGATCAGTGAAAATTTAAAGTCACAGATATCAAAGGAGCTGGAAAACAACTTCTGCAATATTGTAAAGACTTATTTTTGCCTAGTTCCATTCTTTAGGTGACATTTTTTATTAAGCACTGAGCAATTGGTTACACAGTGCCATCTGGCATTTGGTGAGTAAACAGAGCTCCAATACCAGAAGGTAAAGCATCTGTTGAAAAAATCAGTCATTGATGTTTATTGCACCACCTACGGGTCATCCAGCATGTGTCCCTCATGGACTTGGATTTGTGTTTGTGGGAATCATTTTCTGCTAAGGAAAGCTTACATGGAACAAGTCCCTATACCATTATGAAGCAGAAGACCTGTATTGTCAGCTGAGGTCTAGATACTTTTTCATCACTGTCCAAATATAAACATAGGCAAGCAACAATAAACTACAGATTCAGCTGAATCTTTGAATTGTCAGGAAAGAAATTGTAAAGACAATAAATATTCTCAGCAATCAACCCAAGAACATCCCTACTTTGCTTTTTTCTCCTCTGTATAGTCCAGAAAAGAAGCTCTACCCTCCACAACCACATGCATGTACTATCTGACATTTCAAAACAAACTGAGAAAAACATCTTGCCTTGGCAGAAGTGAGCCTCTTCAGGTAGAGCTCCTGGTCATCCCCCCACTAGAAGATTTAAAAAACCTATAGCTACTTCTCCACCTCACTGTTCCAGAAAAATATTTCAAGCTATGTTTTGTTTTGTTTTCAGAGTAAAATCATAAAAATTTTCCATTAAGCATATAATCCATGACCATGAAAAGGAGAACATCCTAATTAACTATAAAAAGGTAGAAAAAAAAGCTAAGTGGGTAAAAATGCCCATTTTCCAGACTATGACATGACAAACATTTTTTAAAACAATTGGGGTTAAGTAAGTTGCTCAATGTTACATGGCCAGTTATTTTGTGTGGGTGTTAAGTATCTGAGGCCGGAACCAATCTTGGGTCTCCCGACTCAGGGGCCAGCGCTCTTGCTCACTGCTCCACCTGGCCACCCCGACAAACAATATTTTTAATGGTATCTTTTAAATGATCATGCATCTATGGTTCAACTGAACCACAGTCTAACACAGTCTTTAGTCTAACTAAAAAGATGGAACAACATTGAGCTGGTTTATCTTCCTTTAATTCTCTGTCAAATCAGTGCTAAATATCACACTATGTGTAGGTTTGATATTTTGTGTTGTGTTCTTAATTCTGTGGTTTTTAGGAATGATTATTATTTCAAGGGCACATGCAAAGATTTTATCTCTTGCAAATACACCTCAAAGACTCAGAGATATTTAAGCATATATTGGTTTGGAGATGTCAAACATTTTAAAGATCATTCAAACTCATATTAAATCAAAATCAGTTCCACCAAAATGTAAGTCTCCTCAAAAATGAAAAACAATGCAAAGACATGACAAACTATTACTGGAAAATTAGTTAATCACTTCTAAAATAACAAGTAAAATCCTTCAGAATAATTTTGCAGAGAGTTAATGGGCAATTTAGGATAGACAAGTAACACTGTTTTTAGGAAGACAACTAAAAGAAGGAGAAAATCAAATAGGGAAAATGGAATGGAGTTTTCAGAGGAAATATTTAGAATTCAACTGACAGGGATTGTTTCTAAAGTTAGAAAATATAAAGTAGAGAATAAAAAGAGGAAGTGATCAAATTCTTCACAATTGCCAAAAAAATAATTTTCATCTAAGACAGCACGGTTGAGGTAATCATTAAGACATAGCTAGAGGTTTCTCTTATCCAAGGCCAAGAAATAAATTTTAGAATAGCAGATAAGCACATTTACTTTTCTTTGGTCTTGTATAGTTAGTAATTTTTCCTACAATACCTGTGTTAAGTGTGGTTCCATGATAAATTAAAGAATATGCAAGGCAAGGCTATCCCATTTTGTAGACATCTTAACGAAGAGATGTGTTAAGTGTACTTAACTCCTCCCTATTATTCCATCATTGGGGGTGGGGAATGGGCAGGACTAATGCCCAGGTAAGAGTACTAGTCCACATCAGAGGAAAGAGGACCTTCAGATGTAGTTGATTATGCCCCTCTTAGGCATTAAAGAATGCTAGTTGCCTTAAGAACCCAGCTACCTCTAGCAAACTTGACTAGAAAAACAAACAAAAAAATTTTTCAATGAGGTTATCCCAGATTTGGTCTGGCCCTAATTTCGGTGAAGGAAGAGCCAAGACAAGAGACCTGTCCCCTAGGGAGGGCATAGCCCAAGCTGATAAGAGAGTAGATGACTGGGAGTGATCAGGTTATTGAATCACACCCTTCATAATCTACATGGCTTTCAGAATTGGGATCTAACAAAATAATGAAAAGGGTTCATCACAGAGCAATATTGTAATTAAATGATATAGTATGATGTTAATTTTCCTCAGCTGAAAGAGACTTATATCAAAATTCTCCTTGGGTACTAAACTAAAGAAAGACAACTAAATATCCTCAGTTGCAGAGAGGTAACTTTAATCTTTGGCCAGTCATATATCCCTATTTCCTGTTGAAGGGCATAAGATTATGACCCAACCTGCTTTCCCCCTGTCAAGTACAGGAAAGCATAAGAATAGTTCCCAAGGCTTTAAACTGAGTAAGTATTTTGTAGCTGTATTTGTATGTTTCTACTTATATAAATTTCCAGGTATTTTTTACATTATGTGGTTACTTTTAATGGAATTTCTCCTTTTTCTTTTCCACCAAGATTTTGTTAATAATATACAGATAGGCTGATGGTTGTTTTGATTAATCCTTTTCATTGCATTTCTAGTGTTTGCTAAGTGAACTCTCACATCTTCCAATCGAGATCCTTTGCCTCGTTCTTTGCTTATGCCTATTCTTTGGATTTATTTTTTTCTTATCTTTTTGTTATATTTAGCTCATTTAGCAGTGCATTAAATAATAAGGGAGAAAGCAGGCATCCTTGTTTCGCCTCTCATTAGGAAAACTCACAGGCTTTTTGCATTATAAAAATACAAAGGTACTTATTAAAATTCTTTTATACCTATTTTTTAGTGTTTTTAAAAAAGATGAATGCTGGTTTTTGTCTAAACCTTTTTTTTCTACTCTGCTAACAGAAATGTGGTTTTACCATTTCTGTTAATATGATTAGTGATCACTGTAGTTTTCCTAAAGTTAAACTATCCTTTCATTTCATATATGAAATCAACCAGGTCATAACAGGTATTTTGATGATCTTGTTGCTAGTATTTATTTAAATTAAATTTTAATATTAATTATGAATATTATCTTCAAGTTCAAACCATAAAAGAACCCATTGAAGAAACTGGAGATTTCTAGATTAGAGATGAAAAATGTTAAAAGAAGACATCATAGCTGGCCTCAAATATTTGAAGGGCTATCCCTAGAAAAATGACTTTTTGACCTCAGAATGCAGAATTAGGAATTGTCATGTCAAGTCAGTAAACATTTCATAAGCGCTGATATGCTAGACAATACAGTAAATGCCACAAATACAAATGTATGCCAAAAAAAGATGACCTCAAACAGTTAATACAGTAATGGGTGGGGGAAAGGTAACACATTTCCAAAGCTTTAAAGGTGAGGAAGTGAATATACCCAAGGAGATATTTGGCAGAGTGTAGCAGAAAGCACCCCAAGCGTCCTCAGGGTTTGCTGCCAACACAGGTTCTTAGATCTGTTTTGATAAAGGAAAGCAACTCAAAATGGGTTAACAAGCTTACTTTAATCAGTCAAATATGTATCATTTACCTAGTTCAGGGGAAAAAGGTCAGCACCCCAAACTTCAAAGTATACAGGCAGAATTATCAAGACAGAAACAGATCAAGTAGACAGCTTTCCAAACTATCCAGCCATTACATCCATACCAAATCAACATCTGAGTTTCAACATCTGGGTTTTTCAAAGCCGGGGGGGCTCTGGACAATGGCTTCCCATAATCCAGATCAAATCACAGAACACTTCTCAAAGTGAGCCCCAAAACAAAGCTACACATCAGGGCTTATATAACCTTCTCCTGGCTCAGAGAATGTAACAACCTTATTGACTCACTGGCCAATCAAGAAGTTATCTACTGAAAAACAAGCCTCCCACTCCAGGCTCCAGGTGCACTTTAGCCTAGGGGTAGGGAAGATCTTCAAATTTACATTCTCATTACACAGAGCTTCCTTCCAACTATGCAAATTCTATGTGAATGATGCTCTGTGAGAATTTTAAAAAAAAGGAAGAGAAATTTACAGGGAATTAAAAAAAATTATTACAAATACCTTTTTTTAAAAGTAAAAAAAAAATGAACAACCTATGTTTCTATCTGTATCCAGACTACATCAGTTCTTTCTTTGGGGATGGGTAGCATTTTTCATCATTAAGTCCTTCAAAGTTGTCTTATATCATTGCATTGTTCATCATCTTACAATATTGATTTTACTGTGTACAATATTCTCTTTGTTCTACTCGTTTCACTTTGCATCGGTTCATGTAAGTCTTGGCAGGTGTTTCTGAGATCATCTAGCCTAAAATTTTTTAGGACACAATAGTATTCCATCACAATCACATACCACATCTTGTTCAGTCATTCCCCAATTGAAAGGTGCCCCTCAATTTCTAGTTCTTTGAGAATAGAAAAGAGGGACAATAAATATTTTTGTGCATATAGGTCTTTTCCCCTTTTGTATTTTTTAAATCTTTTGGGGGTATAGGCCTATTAGTGTTATTGCTAGGTCAAAGGGTGTGTCTGGTAAAACCAACTGAGCAAACTTCCCAATAGCTCTAAATAATGATTGAATCACTTGACAACTCCATGGACAGTGTATTGGTGTCTCAATTTCCCCACATGCCCTACAACATTTGTCATTTTTCTTTTCTGTCCTATTAAGTAATCTAATAGGTATGAAGTAGAAAATCAAAATTGTTTTAATTTGCATTTCTCCAATCAATAGTACTTTAGAGCATTTTTATATGGATATACACAGCTTTGATTTCTTCATTACTTTGATTACTTCAATCATTTGGCTTTATATTTTTGTTCATTTATCAACTGGGGAATGGCTCATTTCTATAAATTTGACTCATGTCTCTATATATTTGAGACATGAAGCATTTATCAGAGAAACTTGCTTCAATTTTTTTTTCACAATTATGATTTCTATTTATCTCCATCCTATTTTGCCCCACCCCTAGTTTATTCTATTCTCTCTCCTTTGACACTGTCCCTTCTCAAAAGTAATTTGCTTCTTACTACTGACTCCCCCAATCTGCCCTGTCTTCTGAGTACTGACTTCTTTTGTTTATCTCCTTCCCCTCCTACTTTCCTGTAAGCTAAGCTATATTCCTGTACCCAACTGAGTGGGTATTTTACTCCCTCTTTGAGTCAATTCTGAAGAGACTAAGGATTGAGTATTCCTCACTAACTTCTTGATCTTCCCCACCAGTGTAGAAACTATTTCTAGGTTAAAATAATTTACCCCACTCTACCCCCCTTTCCTCTAGTGCATTCCTCTTTCTTACCCCTTAATTTTATTTTTAGATAATACTCCCATCATAATTAACTCATACCTATGCCCTCTGTCTATATATACTTCTTCTACCTATCCTAATATTGAGAAAGTTCTTATGATTTACAAGTATCATATTGCCTTGTAGGAATATAAAGTTTTATCTATATGATTAAATTATGCTTAATATGATTAAATGTTTTGTTTATAATATTATATATTAATATATTATTATAATCATATATAATATAATTTTTATATTATATAGTTATTTATATTGTATATAATATAATTTTTATATAATAAATATTTATTTTTAGAAGTTTTCAGTTTATTTTACAATAAAATTGGGCATAATAATTTGTAATAGCTATGAGGTAGAGGTAAGAAAGGAATACATTCTAGGAATAGGGGGATGGTAAGTGCAAAGGTATAGGGGTATAATACTTAGTGCTTTATTTGAAGAACAGAGAGGGCAGAGCCAAGATGGCAGAGAAAAGGCAGGGAGGGAAACATCTGACATATATATATATATATATATATATATATATATATATATATATATAATAAATTATATATAATTATATACAATAGATAATAATTATATTATATTTATAAAGGGAAATATGATTTCCCTTTCCTATTTACTTTTTTATATTTCTCTTGAGTCTTATATTTGAAAGTCAAAATTTCTACTTTGCTCTGGTCTTTTCATCAGGAATGTTTGAAAGTCCTCTATTTCATTTAATATCATTTTCTTCCCAAAAAGATTATACTCAGTTTTAGTGGGTCGGTGATTCTTGGTTGTAATCCTAGCTCTTTTGACCTCAGGAATATCATACTCCAAGCCCTCTTATACTTTAATGAAGAAACTTATAAACTTTGTTTTATCTTTACTGTGGCTCCGTGATACTTAAATTGTTTCTTTCTGGCTATTCACATTTTTTTTTCCTTCTCTTTTACCTGTGAGCTCTAGAATTTGGGCTATAATATTCCTGGGAGTTTAATTTTGGGAGTCTTTCAGGAGGTGATTTGTGGATTCTTTTAATTTCTATTTTACTGTCTAGTTCTAGTTTTCCTTGGTAATTCTTGAAAGTGGATATCTAGGCTTTTTTTTTTAATCATGGCTTTCAGAAAGTCCAATTATTTCTAAACCATCTCTCCTGAACCTATTTTAACGATGAGTTTTTCCAATGATATATTCCATGTTGTCTATTTTTTTCATCCTTTTGATTTTGTTTTGTTGTTTACTGGTGTTCCATAGAGTCATCAGCTTTCATTTGCTCAATTCTAATCTTTGAGAAAGTACTTTTTAGAGTGATCTTTCATACTTCTTTTTCTATTTGGTCAATTCTACTTTTTTAAAGAGTTGTTTTCTTCAATGAATTTTTGTGTTTCTTTTTTTTCATTTGGCCAATTCTGCTTTTTGAGGAATTCTTCTCATTGGTTTTTTGTACCTCTTTTGTATCATTTGGCCTAGTCTGTTTTTAGGGTGCTATTTTCTTCAGTATTTTTGGTGTATCCTTTAGCTATTGATGTATTTTTCATGATTTTCTTGCACCACTTTCATTTTTCTTCCCAATTTTTCTTCTACCTCTCTTACTTAATTTTTAAAATCCTTTTTGAGCACTTACATGCCCTGAGATAATTTTTTTTTCTTAGAAGTTTTGCATGTAGGAGCTCGGACTTTGTTATCTTCTTTTGATAGTGTATTTTGATCTTACTTGTCACCATAGTGATTTTTTATAGTCAGCATTTTTCTCTTGTTTGCACATTTTTTCAGACTATTTCTTGACTTTTAACTCTTAGCTAAAATGGGACTCTTCTTTGAGCATGAAGAACACACTGTTCCAAGCTTCAGGGGTTTTGCACAACTGTTTTCAGAGATATTTCTAGGGACCTGTAATTTTTCAGTTCTTTCAAGCTGGTATGATCTAAGAAAGGTGTGTTTATGCCTCTCTGTGCTGTGTTTTGGTCTGTTAGAGACCACAACCACTTTTGACCTTGAACTGTGAGAAGGTCCCAACTTCACTGGAGCTGCAAAATCTGGCATACTAGTGATCTCTTTGTCCTGGGACTGCCTCTCAGGACTGAGATCCAGCTCCAAATATGAGGAAAGCAACAGTGTCCTGCCCCCAGGGGCAGCAAAGAGACCCCTGTGGTCTTCCTCTGACCAGTTATCCAATCCTTTTACCATCTCTGGCATGAAAGCTCTGGAAGCAGCTGCTGCAGCTGCTCATTCATTCAGTTGCTCCCACAACCTGCTCATGGGTTGCTGTGGTCAGGGCTATGCTGGATCATCCTGGACTCTAACCATGGTGTGACCTCCTGACCATTTTTCCTGATGACCATCTTTCCTGAAGACCACGTTTCCGATGACCATCTTTCCTGATGACCATCTAAGTTGTGTTGGGTAAGAAATTGTTTCATTCTAACTTTTCATGGATTCTGCTGATCTGGAATTTGTTTTAGAGCATTACTTAAGAGGGGCTTAGGGAAGAGCTCAGATGTTTCCCTCCCTGCCTTTTCTCTGCCATCTTGGCTCTGCCCTTTCTGTTCTTCAAATAAAGCACTAAGTATTATACCCCTATATCTTTGCACTTACCATCCCCCTATTCCTGGAATGTATTCTTTTCTTACCACTACCTCATATCTATTACAATTTATTATGCCCAATTTTATTGTAAAATAAACTGAAAACTTCTAAAAATAGATAAATATCTATAAAACATAAACTATTTGGATTAGCAGAACAAAGAATAGAGAATGTAAACAACCTCAAATCAACAAGAAGAACTGAGGAAGTCAAAAACTCTACCACCCCTCAAAAAAACTGGGTAAAAATGAATTTATAAATGAATTATATATAAAGAAATATTAATGCATCCTATATAAGCTTTGCACAAATCAATATTTTTGCCTCAGCTTTGCCTACACTTAATATTTCAATTTGTTTTATTTCTTATCATTGTTATAGTTAGTATTTATGATATAGCTAGTATGATATATCAAATATTTGTACTGATGTATTCTATTTATATTTGTCCTGTACATACCTATATATGTACTTGTTTCAACTTATGCTGTAAACAGCTTCTGAACTGAGATTTCTTTTTTTTTCCATTTGCACCCAAGACTTTTAGCAAAGGCTCTTAGCACATAGGAGACAACTAGTAAATTTTTGTTTTTGGACTGAATAGGAAGACCAAAGGCTTCCTTGATTTCCTCTTCATCTTACTAGGATAATTTCCATAGTTTATTAATTACAAAAAAAAAGATTCAGTTTTTAGTTTTAGATACATTTTAACCATATAAAGAAAAAATCTCTTATGTTCCTATATTTTGATGATTTAAAATGAATGCTATATTAAAATTATCTTTAGCATGATTTTAAAAAATTTAGTATTTCTGTTCTCATTTATATAAGATTATGATTTTTTTAAGGTGATTTATTGAATTTATTTGGGAAACTAGTTGGTACAATACATAGAGTGCCAGAAATGGAAACAACTCATTTTTTTAAAATTATGCTGAACATAATGTTAATGTAGCATTTTATTTTAAAACATTAAAATAAAGGACTATAAAAAATCTTTTCTTCATATGATTAAAAATGTATCTTCAAATCTGTCCTGAGACACTTAATGGATATTTGACCCTAGGCATGCCATTTAACCCATTTGTCTCAGTTTCCTCATCTGTAAAATATGCTGGAGAAGAAAATAGCAAACTATTACAGTATCTTTGCCAAGACAACCCCCAAATAGAGTCACAGAGTCAGACACAACTGAAACAACTGATCAATAATAGCAATTGAATTTATCACCTTCCTCAGGGACATTCATGGCATGGTTGATAGAAAGCCAGTCTCACAATGAAGTAGACATGGATTTGAGTCCCATCTCTCTCTAATATTAAATTTGCTAACCGAGACAAGTCACTTAACCTCTCAGTGTCCTCAGGTAATTGTTCAAAAAAATGTTGCCCAGAAAATGCCAATCTGTATTGGTAAAAGGTTCCCTTTGGCTATGAAAACTCAGGTCCAATTTTTTTTAGAGTTCTTTTCTCCTACTGACAAATACTTGAATACCATGCCTGAAGTTTGAGTTAGTGAGATAGAAAAGAAGTGTACAAAATAGGAAGTCTGAGTAGCCAGTAGGTCCATTTCAGCATTTGTTCTAAAGCTGACCCTGATGTGAACTTGTCCAGACTGACATCTTAAAGATTGTTCTGAAATTTGCCCTGAGATATCTAGATCAGTTTCCATTTCTAAATTTATTAATAGAAGTGAGGTGGGAAATGGAGTAAGAAAACACAGGAAATCCTCCCAAGAAACTTAATAGCATAGAAAATCTCCTAGCTTACTTTGTGTAGACTGTCTATCCTTAGACTATAGTCTAGGTATTTTGGAAAGTCAAATCAAAATCAGAAGAGAATTCAAGATTCTAAGTTATATAAAATGAGCTCCTATCTTCCCCTGAGAATCAAATATAATATCATCAATGTGCAAAATGATATATAAAATATTTATTTTTAAATTGTAGCTCAACTTTAAATGCATTTCCAAAAACTAAATGGATGAACGGGTTGTGGCATATGATTGTGATGGAATACTACTGTGCTTTAAGAAACCATGAGATCAGTGATTTTAGGGAAAAAACATGGAAATACAAACTAAATAAATTTGAAGAACAAAATGATCAGAACCAAGAGAATGTTGTATACATTAACAATGATATCATTACAAGAATGATTTTGACAATTCCATTTAAGGTTGCCATAGACATTATAATACATTTGGGAGTCTACCTGCCAAAACAAAAACCAGGAACTATATAAACACAATTACAAAACAATTCATACAAATAAATTCAGATATAACAATTGGGAAAGACCAATTTCTTATGGATAAGTCAAGATAATATAATAAAAATGACAATTCTAACTAAACTAAATTACTTATCCACTTCCATACCAATCAAAAACCCAAAAAAATTATTCATAGAGCTGGAAAAATAATAACAAAATTCAACTGGAAGAACAAAAGGTCCAGGATGTCCAGGGAATTGATGAAAAGAAGTGCAAATGACCTAACTGTACCAAATCTTAGGTTGTATTATAAAGCAGCAATCATCAAAACTAACTTGGTGCTAGCTGAGAAATAGAGGGGGTGAATCATGTGAAATAGATTAGGTACACAAGACCCCATGGTCAATGCCTATAGTAATCAACTACTTAATAAATCCAACTTGATGTCTCTCCATTTGCTCATGTCATGGCAGCTATGGTGGAAGAGAGGGTGAGCTGCCTTCTCAAGAAATCCCAGGATTACATGACAGCACTAAAGAGTGCCTGGCAGGCAAAGAAGGCATGGGAGACATTATTCCCTTTTTTTAAGCTCTCTAATTCATCAATATATTGCTTTTCACTGTGATGTCCCCAAATGATATTTCAATACTAAGTTCTTGGAAACAGCTAAAGACTTCATTGTCTACAAAATACCCAAGCACTGAACTAGTAACTTTAGTCAGATAGAATCAGGAAGGAAAGGTAGCTCTGTGTCTCACCTGTCCAACTTTATTATATTTTTATTACACCTTCCACAGGATATGAGATTATGATAAGTGAAGCATTTTGTATTAATAAAGCATTATATAAATGTAAGTTATCATATGTAAAAGTTATTATATAAAGAAAAACCTAATTAAAATTATCTAAAAATGGAATTGGCTAACTTATGAATTAGAAAGTTTCCCATCACTTGAGGTCTTCATCAGAAATGAGATGACAACTTGTCTGTAATACTGAAGATGGAATTCTTGAATCTGGAAGGGGCTTGGACTTTAGTATGAATTTTAACATTTTCAATAGGCCAACATACCTCTAAAACTACAATTCTATAACTTCCTCTGAGTCAGGATACAGGGAAGACCCTGCATACTGCTTCCACTCTAACAAGAATATATCAATTTGATTCAATCAACATATTTTTTTTAAAGCAATTGGGGTTAAGTAACTTGCCAGCCAGGTGTTTCTGGGTGGGTGCTAAGTGTCTGAGCCCCTATTCGATCCCAGGTCATCCCGACTCTGGGGCCACTGCTCTTACTCACTGCACTACCTGGCCGCCCCCAATCAACATTTTTTAAGCACCTACTAAATTCAAAGGCAATTTTCTTTACTTGTAGAAATTGCCACCCATGTAAAGCCTTATGCAAGCCTTTATTCATATGATCTAAATTGTACAAAAGAAATGATCAACACACATTTATTTTGTAGATTTCATATATATATACATATATACACACACAAAAACACACATGTATATATGTATATATGCACACATAGGTAATATATGTATGTTTGTATATAAATGTATGAACATATGTATGTATATATACATATATATGTGCATGTATTTGTGTATGATATAGAAGCACAAATATTCCTTGTGAAACTCCTTGGCTTGGAATTTACATGCATTGTGTAATCCAATAAAAATCAATACTGCCACTATTGACTGCTCTTTACACCATTTAAGTTTTACAAACTAGACTTATTTCTAGGGGTTGCTTGTCAAAAGAAAATAGTACATATTGATTTATTGTTATCTATAGCACTAAAATAAACATCTTAAAATTTCAGAGCAGAGTTAGCATTTAAAAAGCATATTATCCATAATATGAGTGAAAAATTACCCAGAATGGAGACTGAATATCAGTGTTTTCATGGATGGCCATGTAGTCATGCTCTGCATGATGAGAAGTTTATGCTAAATGATGTAACTTTTAGGTATATTTAACCTTTAACAATGTATAATCTATGTTTAAAGGTTCCTTCTATAAGTCAAAGACACTAGTAAATGAAGAGTTAACTATCTCTAGTAGAGTGCACTCTTCAGATTTAATTATACAACAAGGCTTTTCAGACCATTTTACAAAGATCAAAACATGTCTACAAAGGATTAGAATTTTATGTTATCAGAAAGAACATTTAACAAATTAAATAAAAAATAAACTATTGTCAAAGTTTACTTACAGACAATAGGCAGAGTTGACTGTTTTCCTTGGTTGTAATTTAAATTAGATCTAACTTTACTTTTAATATTTTAAAAGAGAAACTCTGTTCTGTGTAGTCATGTGACCAAGAATTTGTCTGTTTTATGTAAAAATAAAACCATGGTTTGTTATACATTATGACAGCAGTTTTAAAAAAGAGGATCAGCAATATTCAGAAAATATATTTTTACATATTTTAGCAAAGCACAATAGAGTTTCTTTTATTTTTTTTAATTTTTTATTAATTTGTTTCCTTTTAGTTTACAGGATTCAATTCCACAATTCCTTGAGTTTGACATTTTGTCCCCATCCTTCCCCTTTCCCCCCTACATGGTGGCTTATAGTCAAGTATAGGATCTGTAAATACTTTCACATTATACATTAGTCAGGTTATAAGGATGGATTGTACCAGCTGGAATGAAAAATGGTAAAGAAGACATAAAACCAAATAAGAGAAGAAAAAAGATCAGGTATTTTGCTTCCTCCTGGATATAAACTTAGTTCTTTCTGTGGATGCACATATTTCTCTCCATCATGAGTCTTTTGGGATTGACTTATATCACTGCATTGCTGAGAAGTGTCCAGTCTATCAAAGTTGGTCATCACACATACATTGTGTCTGTAATTGTGTACAAATTTCTCCTGGTTCTACTCTTCTCACTCAGCATCAGTTCTTTTAAGCCTCTCCAGGTAAATATGAAGACCGTCTGCTCATTTCTTATAGCACAATAGTATTCCATAATATGCATATACCACAACTTGTTCAGCCATTCCCCAATTGACGGGCACCCCTTTAATTTCCAATTCTTTGCTACCACAAAAAGAGCTGCTATAAACATTTTTGTACATATGGGTCTTTCTCTCATTTCTATGATCTCTTTGGGATATAACCCTAGGAGTAGTATTGCTGGATCAAATGGTATGAAAGTATTTATAGCCCTTTGGGCATAATTCCAGATTGCTCTCCAGAAAGGCTGGATCAGTTCACAACTCCACCAGCAATGCATGAGTGTTCCAATTTGCCCACATCCTCTCCAGCATTTGTCATTTTTCTGTTTTGTCATCTTAGCCAATCTGACTGGTGAGATGTGATACCTCAGAGTTGTTTTGATTTGCATTTCTCTAATCAATAGTGAGTTAGAGCATTTCTTCATGTGCTTATAGATAGCTTTAATTTCTTTTTCTGAAAACTGCCTGTTCATATCCTTTGACCATTTATCAATTGGGGAATGACTTGTATTCTTATACATTTGACTCAATTCTCTGTATATTTTAGAAATGAGTCCTTTGTCAGAGACATAGGTTGTAAAGATTCTTTCCCAATTTCCCACCTCCCTCTTAATCTTGGTTACATTGGCTTTGTTTGTACAGAAACTTTTCAATTTTGTGTAGTCAAAATTATCCATTTTACATTTTATAATGTTCTCTAATTTTTTAGCTATAAAGTCTTTCCCTCTCCACAAGTCTGATAGGCAAACTATTCCTTGTTTTAGGAGACTGCTTACAGTATCAACCTTTATACCTAGATCATGCACCCATTTAGACTTGATTTTGGTATACGATGTTAGATAATGGTCTATGCCCAGTTTCTGCCATACTATATTCCAGTTTTCCCAGCAGTTTTGTCAAATAGTGAGTTCTTATCCCAAAAGCCAGGGTCTGGAGGTTTATCAAACAATAGATTACTATAGTCATTGACTTCTGAAACTCGTGTGCTTAATCTATTCCATTGATCCACTCCTCTATTCCTTGGCCAGTACCAAGTAGTTTTGATGACTGCTGCTTTATAATACAGATTGAAATCTGGTATAGCTAGTCCACATTCCCTAGCATTTCTTTTCATTAATTCCCTTGATATTCTGGACCGTTTATTCTTCCAAATGAATTTTGTTACTATTTTTTCTACCTCTATATAGTAGTTTTTTGGTAAATTAATTGGTATGGCACTAAATATATAATTTAATTTAGGTAAAATTGTCATTTTTATTATATTAGCTCGACCCAGCCATGAGCAATTGATATTTTTCCAATTAGTTAGATCTGACTTTATTTGTGTGAAAAGTGTTTTGTAGTTATGATCATACAGGTCCTGGGTTTGTTTTGGCACACAGATTCCCAAATATTTTATAATGTCCACAGTAACTTTAAATGAGATTTCTCTTTATATCTCTTGCTGTTGAATTTCATTGGAAATATATAGGAATGCCGAGGTTTTATGTGGGTTTAGTTTATATTTTGCAACTTTGCCAAATTTATTTATTGTCTCAAGTAGTTTTTTACTTGATTCTTTAAGTATATCATCATGTCATCTGCAAAGAGTGATAGCTTGGTCTCTTCTTTGCCTCATTTGATTGCTTTGATTTCTTTTTCTTCTCTAATTGCTGCTGCTAACATTTCTAGTACCAGATTGAATAAGAGGGGTGATAGTGGACACCCTTGTTTCACCCCTGATCTTATGGGAAATGCTTCTAGCTTCTCCCTATTACATATAATACTTGCTGATGGCTTTAAATAGATGCTACCTATTATTTTAAGGAAGGCTTATTGTAGGATTATGATTTCTAATCCATTCTGCTATCTGTCTCCGTTTTATGGAAGAGTTCATTCCATTCACATTTACAGTTATGATTGTTATCTCTTTCTTTCCCTCCATCCTATTCCTGCCCCTGTTAATGCTCATATTTTCCCTCCCTTCTCTCTTCCCCCCTTAATAGTTTTCCTTTTCACCACCGCCTCCCTCAGTGTTCCCTTTTCGGCCCCCCTCCCTTTTCTTCCCCTTAATACTTCCCTCCCTACAAACCACTCCCACCCCCCTTTTGTAACCCTTTCCCCCTCCTACTGCCTGTAGGATATTTTTATACTTAATGAAGTATGCTATTTCTTCTTCACATCAAGAGTGACAGGAACAAATCTCACGCGAAGCTCCTCTCCCTCCCCTCTCTCCCTCTAAAATGATACTTTTTGCGCTTCTTCTCCATAGAGTCCTACGCTTAACTGGTTGTTATTCCCTCCTTGTACCAGAACCAATGAGGGAAAAGCTCATATGCTTCCCAACTCCCTCCCTTTTTTTCCTCTGCTATACAGTTTTTGTGCCTCTATATGTGGCGTAATTTACCCTTTTCCACTTCAACCATCCCTTTTCTTCCATTGCAGTCCCTTTGTGGCCCTTAATAAGATTTTTTTAAATCATCATTTTGTGTATTTTATAGTCATACTCTTTAATTGTCTATAACCAGTTTGTTCTTATCAAATAGAAGGGTGTGTGTGTGTTCTCCTTGTTTACCTTTCTAAGTCACTGTTGCATCTCCTAATTGGAGGTTGAATTTTCCATTGAGTTCTGCCTTTTTTATCAAGAAGGTCTGGAAATCTGTTATATCATTGAATGACCATCTCTTTGCCTGGAAGAATATGCTCAGTTTCGCTGTGATCCTTGGTTGTAACCCGAGCTCTTTTGCCTTCTGGAAAATTATATTCCACTGCCTCCAATCTTTCAGTGTAGAGGCTGCCAAATCCTGTGCAAATCTCACTGTGGACCCTCAATATTTGAATTGTTTCTTTCTGGTCACTTGAAGCATTTTCTCTTTTATCTGGTATTTCTGGAGTTTGGCCACACCATTTCGAGGACTTTTCAGTTTGGGATCTCTTTCAGCAGGTGTCCAGTGGATTCTCTTGATTTCTATTTTATCCTCAGGTTCTAGTATCTCAGGGCAGTTTTCCTTAACGAGCTCTTGGAGAATGTTGTCCAGGCTCATTTTTTCATCATGATTTTCTGGTAGGCTTATGATTCTCAGATTATCTCTCCTGGATCTGCCCGCCGCGCCTTCTGGGCCTGCCCTTGCCCACAATAGTTTCTTGAAAAATATGACAAAATCGGTCTTTTCTTTTTGTTTTCCAGCAGGAACTCTCAGTAAGGACTTTTTGTACCTTGAGTCCCAATGAATTTGTTGTCCAAGTAAATGTATTCCTGCAGGACAAAATGTTCTGCAAATAAGACCCTTTAAAAAGTCCAATACTACTTTACTTATTTTGAAAAACAATACATGAGAGAAGTAAAATCAAATCTTTATCAGTTCTTCAGCATAATTGGCCAAATCATATTTGATGCTTCTTTTTTGAGGGAGGAAGAAGGTGACAAATTTTTACTTTCATGTATAGTTGAGTCTCCTATTCAATCAGCCTAATATTCAACCTCCTCTACTATACTATAGTGGAATATTCAGAAGACATAGAAGACCTGCCTTATTTATCTTCCAAATTTTGGTGGATAAGAACAACATAAAGTATTATCAGAATTGAGGAATGATTCATCTATACCAAGGATTCATGAATACTGACAGAAAATGGCCATGGTTTTCTTTTTTCAAAGAAAAACCGTACCTAAACAGGGCACATGGATGGTACTCCATTTGACGATGATCAAAATGTCCTTAGGCTTTAAATACAAGAATAACATTGATTTTACTGCTGCATGTATGAATTCCTTACATAATATATGTGTTCATTCATTGTCAGCATGAGGACTGATGGGAAGTATAATTTTCCCACCTGGAAGGAGAGACTTCAGAAAGATGGGAGGTGAGAGCTATACAGGATAGGGAAAGGCATACAGCCTAGGCAATGAACTTTGTAGCTCCACTGAGGAGAAGAGGTCTGGGGGTCATGGATAAGCAACAGTTTCAGCAGTCAGCTGATATCAAGTGAAGATTATAGCTACTCCAAACTGAATACAATCATGAGTTAGTTGGAGACTTTAGTGGTTCAAAAGTCATTTAAGAAGTGATATACCTAGACAGAATTGTTCAGTTTCCCTGAAAGTTTCTGCTACTGGGACCAGTTGAAATATTCTCTTCTCCACTTCCTTTCCCTTCCCTGCTTCATTGCCTCATTGTCACCTGTAGAACTGCCACAGCTTGCTGAAATTTCTTGCTTTCTTTAAACACTGCTTATTTTCTGTCTCTATGTTTCATCATAAGTTCTGTCTTCAGATAAAAATAAGCTAATTTTATATTGCATTCTGAGTGTTTGCCATAAAGAAGTGAACCACATAATGGGGAATTTCTAAAGAAAACTCATGAAACAATGGCCATAGACATAACTGGGAGTCTATGTAGACTCTGTCTCTCTCTCTTCTCTCTCTGTTTCTTTCTTTCTCTATGCTTCCCTCCACTTTCTATTTCTTTCCTCTCTCTCAATCAATCATCCCCTCCCCCACAAAAATAATTTTCTTCACATTCAATAAAATTTATCTCCTATTGTATATAAAAATTTCATTAGACACTGAAAAAGATAGTTTAAATGAGACACAGCCCCTACTTGTATCACATAGCTAGCATTTTACTAGCAGAATAAGTCATCAAGAAAGATAACTACAATAGAAAATAATGTCTGATCAATGAATTTAAAAGGTATAAAAACAGGGGGGGGGGCGCAGCTAGGTGGCATAGTGAATAGAGCACTGGCCCTGCAGTCAGGAGGACCTGAGTCAAAATCTGGCCTCAGACACTTAACACTTACTAGACATGTGGATTTGGGCAAGTCACTTAAACCCTATTTCCCTGCCCTCATCCATCCAAAAACCAAAAAAAAAAAGCATGAAACCAGAGTGCTCTGTGAGATATGAAAAGTCCCTACCAAGGGGAAAATTTAACAAAAAAATTCTTGGAGGAGGTGAAAATGAGGTGAGTTGAAAAAGCTGTTGTATTAGGAACTTGGACTTCTGAATGTGTAGGAACTTGTGTGGTAATAACTGGGGTTTACTCTTCCCCAAAAAGCTGAATTTATGTATGTCCTGGGTGAAAGCATAAAAAGATTAGCCTGAGGATTGTCATAAGTCTTCTTCGAGGTCAGTAAGAGAGTTGTATTTTTTTTCATATAAACTCCTATCTAGTTTTCCCCACCATGTATTTATTCATTTGATACTTTGAACCTAAATATAATTGTTTATATTTGTCCCTATTGAAATTCATTATTAGATTCAAATACTGCAGCCTGTTAACACCTTTTTAAATCTCTACAGTACCATTGAGGGTATGATTAAATGTCCCTCACAGCTTTGTATCTTCTATACATTGTATTAGCATATTACCTATATCTTTTTCAAAGTCATTGATAAAAATCTTTAACAGCAGAGGACCAAGCTAAATATCCTTGGGACACTCCACTAGAGACTTGCTGCCATATTATACTTCTAATGTCTTAAAAAGCAGCATAATCAGGACAGAGCCAAGATGGCAGAGTAAAAGCAGGAAATGACTTGAGATCCCACTCCAACCACCTCCAATACCTGTAAAAAAACACTCTAAACAAATTTTAGTGCTACAGAACCCACAAAGTGACAAAGATAAACAAATCTCCTGCCAAAGGCAGCCTGGCAGGCTTATGGAACAGGCAGGGTGTATCGAACCAGGCTGGGCACCAAGTGCGGTCCCACGTGAGCAGCACCAGCCCAACTCACTGCCCAGACCAGCCAGGGCAGACTTGAGGAAAATGAATCACTAGCAGTTGTGATGGTTTCCAGACTTTTCAACCCATAAATGCAAAAGAGAAAGTAAAAGTTCAGTGGGGAACAATGTTGGAACTGGGTGAGACAGCCCCTGTCCACTGGGTGATGGAGGTGGTGGCAGCTGCAACCACTGCCACTGTGGCTGCTTCCAGCTCCAGGCTTACAAAGTATAGGGGCACCAAGTAGCTGACCAGAGGACTTTTGCAGGAATCTCTTTGCTGGCACTGAAGCAGGATTCTCTTGCTTTGCCCTACTCATATCTGGGTCACAGTCTGGCGGGGGGCAGTCCTGGGGTGAGGAAGAATAGCATGGCAGACTTGGAGAGGCAGTCATCCTCACAGTTCTGAGGTGGGTGACTGGAAAAAGCTATGAGAACATCTGTGCAAATCCCCAGAAGTTTGGGACACAGCACTCTCCACTCTGGAAGAAGAGTTCTACAATGGCAAAGGGCTCAAAAGTCAATTAACTGGCTGACAAGATGAGGAAACAGAGCAAGTGTGATCAGACTTTAGAATATTTGAGGGGTGGAGGGACAGAGAGGATTAAAACCAGAAGACAACAAAATCAAAACTCCTGCACCAAAAGCCTCCAAGAAAAATATGACTGGTTGCAGGCCATGGAGGAGATCAAGAAGGATTTTGAAAATCTACTAAAAGAAGTAGAGGAAAAATTTGGAAGAGAAATGAAAATGATGCAAAAAAATCATGAAAAACAAATCAACAGCCTGACTGAAGAAAATAACACCTTACAAAACAGAATAACCCAAATGACAAAAGAGATCCAAAAACCCAATGAGGAGAAGAATGCCTTAAAAAGCCAAATTTGACAGATGGAAAATCAATTTCAAAAGCTTACTGAAAAAATTATTCCTTCAAAATTAGATTGAAGCAAATGGAACCTAATGCCTCTATGGGAAGTCAAGATGGTGTAAAACAAATCCAAAGAAATGAACAAATAGAAGTCAATGTGAAATATCCCATTGGAAAAACCACTGGCCTGGAAAATAGATCCAGGAGAGATAACTTAAAATTATTGGACTACCTGAAAACCATGATCAAAAAAAGAGTGTAGACATCATCTTTCAAGAAATTATTAAGGAAAATTACCCTGATATTCTAGAATGATAGGCCAAAAGAGAAATAGAAAGAATTCAATGATTGCCTCTTGAAAAATATCTCAAAAAAGAAAACTCCTAGAAATATTATAGGCAAATTCCAGAGTTCCCAGGTCAAGGAGAAAATATTACAAGCAGTTAGGAAGAAACAATTTGAGTATTGTGGAAACACAATCAGGATAACAGATCTAGCAGCTTCTACATTAAGGGAATGAAGGGCTTGGGATATGATATTCTGAGGTCAAATGAGCTAGAATTAAAACCAAGAATAACCTACCTAGCATAGTATAATATTTCAGGAGAAAGTATGGATATTTAATGAAATACAGGACTTTCAAGCATTTTGGATGAAAAAGAAAGAGCTGAACAGAAAATTTGACTTTCAAATACAAGAAACAAGAGAAGCATGAAAAGGTAAACAGGAAAGAGAAATCATAAGGATCTTATTACAGTTGATATATTTGCATTACTAAATGGAAAGATGATATTTGTAACTCATGAGACTTTGTTCAGTATGATGATAGTTGAAGGGAATATATGTGTGTGTGTGTTATGTATGTATGTATGCATACCTATATATACATGTATGTATAGATCAGTGTAAGTTTATATGTACATATACATATATACATGTGCGTATGTGTGTACATGTATACATAGAGGGTGAAGGGTGAGTTGAATGTGAAAGGATGATATAAAAATTTAATTAAGAGGTGAGAGAGGAATATATTGGGAGAAGGAGAAGGGGAGAGATAGGATGAGATCACTTATCTCAAATAAAAGAGACAAGAGAAAGCTGTTACAAAGGAGGGGAAAAGGAGATAATAGAATAAATGAGGGGACAGGATAGGATGGAGGGAAATATAGTTAGTCCCTCACAATCCAACTACTATGGAAATGTTTTGCATTACTACACATTGTATAGCCTATATGGAATTGCTTGTCTTGGGTGAAAATGGGAGAAGGGAGAGAATCTGAAACTCAAGTTTTAAAACAATTGTTAAAAAATTGGTTTTTACATGCAAACAGGAAATAAAATATACAGGCAATGGGTTATGAAAATATATCTTGCCCTACAAGAAAATAATGGGGAGGGGTTGGAGGGAATATAAGAGAAGGCAGATGGGGGAAGGGTTATTCAGTATGCTTGCCATCTTGGTGTGGGGGTAGGGGAGAGATGAGAGGAAAATATGTAACTCAAAATCTTTGGGAAGTGAATGTTGAAAACTAAAACTAAATTTAAAAAAATTTTAAAGATGCAGTATAATCCAGTAGAAACAGTATTAAATTTGCATTCACAGGAACTTATTTTACAGCCCATCTTTTCGACTTAATACCATGTGACCTTGAACAAATCAGTAAGATTTCTAGGCCTCAATATCCTCATATGTAAAAGGAGTTGGAAAAATATTTGAAGCCTCTTTTTCACTCTAAATCTACGACAGTAATAAATATTAAGTTGGATTTGGTCTATAAATGTAGAACTTTGGGTTTTGCCATTCAAGCAGGGAACATAGCCTTAAAATGTTCAATGTGACTTCACAAATAACTTATTGAATGAAGGTTTCTTCTTCCAATTTTATAGAAAATTATGTTTAAATACTCTGAAGAAAAGGACATGGTCATTCCAAAGAATCATTAAAATAAATCCAGAATAATACAAAAAAAATTCATATTACAAGGTGAGCATCTTCTTTTAGCATTTGTTATTGCTTATCAGTGCCTACTGAAATTAGAGCTAGTCAGGCACCAAAGCAGAAATTATGCTTTGAAATATTGGCATATTAAAAAAATGGGACACTTCGAAGTACTACCTTTATGACCCTGCTCTGAACTTCTATAGAAGAAGCTTTCTTGATTAGAGGGTACAATGAGCACAATTTTCCAAATGGCTGAAATGTGTTTTCCACATCAGTGGCCACCATTTTCCAAATGGTTGGATGTGGAGTGAGAATTTACCAGAGTGACAACACTATTTTGGCTTTTCAGTAACAGCAGGATTCCCTTACTAAAGATGTACATTTTATGATGCCTTTATTCATGTGATTTGGGGCATTATTACTACATTTAGGTACAGGTATTAGACAAAGGTAAGCCATTCCTCTTGCCATTCAATTTTCCTCAGATGGTTATTATATATGCTGAAATAATAGCCAATGTAGAATGTTTCAAATTTTGCAGTGCACTTTATATATAATCCTTTATATAACCCTATAGCCTTTATATCAATCTTGTGAGATAGCTGCTATGATTCCTATTTTAAAAGTAAAGAAACTGAGAATTGGAGAAGTTAAATAACTTGTCTAGGATCACATAGCTGGAAAATGTCAAAAGTAGACTTAGAATCCACCTTATTATAAATTCATTTTTTACTAGAGTACCTCACTTTAGTATTTTACTATATTTTACTATAACCATGTTGAAGAAAGGTTTTTAGAAGCTAGTGTGGAACATCAAATGTTGTTCATGTTATAATTCTTCTGCTCTCCACTTAGTCTGTCAGGTCAATACTTTAGTAAATGCTATACTTTTTTATAGACCACTAAAGATATTCTATTTCATAACAGGGTATGAAGTTTAAGTGACCGTTGAATTCTCTGATGTTCAAAGAGGATATTTTTGTTTCCTTTGTAACATCCATAAATATCATCAGTTTTATTCATTTTGATCTGTTCCTTTTCACAAAATTAGAGCTTTTATTGTAATAATAAGAGCATAGTTCATAGTATCTGAAAACCTGGGTTCAAGAGTGACATTAGCTATGTGATCACATATAAGTCAATGTTACCACTCTAAGATATAGTTTTCTTGCCTATAACATGAGAATAACAATAACAATGAAATGTATATGAAATGCAAAGTTTTTCAAAGTGTTTTACCTACATTATTTCATTTGATACTAATACAAAACCTGTGACATAGGTGCTATTATAATTCCCATTTTAGAGATGAGGTAAGTAAGCCTGAGAGCGATAAAGTGATTTACCAAGAGTAAAAAAAGATACTAAGTTATCTGAGGAAATAATCATATTTGCATTACCTATCACACTGGGCTATTTTTTAAAATGTATTTTGTATTTAAAAGTGCTAGATTAATGTAAAGTATTACTGACTTGTTGTTATAGGACACAAACCTAATCATTAGCATTTTTTCTTAACAGGTTGTTTCTGTGTCTTCCACTTCAGCAGTTTTACTTATTGTAATAACCTTGAATCTTTCTGTATTCATCAGTTATCACCACTTTAATACTGTTCTGTTTCCAAGAGTTGATCATTAATTTTCTCACTAATAGAAGTATATTAAAGATCCTAAGAAAGACAGCTTGACAGAGTAGAGTGTTGGAACTGAAATTAGGAAGACATGGGTTCCAAATTACAACTTTAACATGTATTAGTTATATGACCTTGGGTAAATGTTTGCATCTCTTTAAGCTTCAGTTTTTTTCATCTTTAAAATGTGGATAATAATGCATATAGTACATACCTTATATAGATTTGTTGTCAGGTCCAGACAATGTAATGTATATCAAAGGCTTAGCAAGGCTTAAAGTCTAATGTAAATATCAGCTATCACTACCAATATCGTCACCATTAATTATTACCTTCTGGAAGACATTTCTATAAAAAAAGTTACCCAAAAATGGATATAGGTTTCATTTTTATTTTTTGAAATTTTTACAAAATATTGTCATTCTAAGCCTCATCAAAAATTTTCATGTATATTAATGGGCTTGGTCTTAAAAATACAATATCTCAGAAATTGCCACAATTCCTAAACAAAGTATTAAATGTGAAAAAAAATGACTTCAAAATAATGTTATATCAAATATTCTCAAATGTAATAAAACTTGTGCTATTTAATAATATTTTATACTTCCATATCACTCTTTCAACCTTGTTGATGTTCTTCCATAAATAATATCTCATTTACTAGCTTGGTGACTCTAGGTAAATAGTTCTGAAGTTCCAAGACTTCGTTTTAACATTTATAAAATAGGGATTTGATAATTGTACTATCTGTAAAGCCAAGAACAAGCAGTTTTGAATAGCTGTGAATAGCTCTAAGGTTCTGATCACATACTATAGTGAACACTCCATTTATTTAGGAGTAAACTTAAGCAAAATATTCACAGAAACCGAAGTACAGCATTGACTGTGTTATAATATAACTTCTCACTAAAGTGGCCACATAGTTTCAAACAAAATATATCATTCAGTAAGTCCTTAACTCAATTATCTTTAAGGAGCTGCATAAGGAATATAAAGTACAAAGGTCTCCCATCTGCTAGGTCACTTGTCTTAATCCCTTCAGTCAAAAAGTCTTCTTTCTTCTTGATTGGAGACTAGTTGCCAATCATCCTTAACCCTATCATCCTTAAGGGGTACAAGGTACAAAGTGCAAAGTTCTCCCATCCCTGGATCACAGTAAATCATGATCTTGTCAGTCAGCACTAAGTACTCAAGGAGAGGTCTTTTCACCTTGGCTTGAGGCTGGCTCCCAGATTCCATGGTTCCTCTTCCATGGTCCCAGTCTTTGCCTGAATTCACCCAACTGTCACCTGCATTCAGAGGCAGGCGGCTCTCAGCTCCTCATTCAGCTCCATGTCCAGCTCCTCATCCAGCTTGTGTTCCATATTGAAGCTCACAGTGTCCAGTCCACCTCTAGTCCTTCACAGTTTCTGGGAAGACAAAGCTTAACAGAGCCAAAACAACATTCATGAACATTGCCAGCACCATCATCAATTCACTATCTGTCTGTGAAATCAACACAGACCCACAGACAAGGTCCAAGAAGTCAACACAAATCATCAGCATAGAAATCAATGCCGACCCACAAACAAGGTCTAAAAAGTCAACACAATTCATCAGCATATTCCCAGGGCCTCTGAAACCCCCTCCAGTACAAGAAAATCCTCTTTCAGGACTTCCAGTTAGGTCCCAGGGCTTCTGTACAAAATATCCCAAATCAACACAGAAAAACAGAGTGCCAGCCAGCCCAAGTGTTCCCTTCTCAGTTCTGCTCAGTCCCAGCTATGTTCAGTTTTTTTATCTGTCATTACCTCCTCCCTTTTCTGCCCACTTCTTATTTTCTTCCTGTTCCTGTCTTTGGCCGGTCCCTCCCACTGTGTGATTCACAGGTTCTGTTTCTTAACAAAGATTTGATATAATCAGGGCAAGGCTCAGAGACACTTGAACTGAAACAAGGTGCTAAATAAATAACTAAAAAAGGTGGTAATTAGTTCTTTGCTTCCCATTACACTATATCACAGGATTATTATTGGGACAACTCTCGTAAACTTGAAAGTAACATTTTGAGGTGAGTTGTTAGTAATAACATTGTCACAACCCTGTGAGGGCACAATGACCTTAAGCACTTTTGTCCCAAAGAAGGTCTTCAAAAAGAAGTCATATTAGCATTTAGAGATGCTATGGCATGGTTCATGATTTGTAGAGTGATTGGACTAGATGAATTGAAATTTTATTTTACATAGGGAATGTTTTTCAGATGAGGTACAGAGCTTATGAGGCATTTGCAGTAGACCAAAAAGAGAGTTAAAAGTCAACTTTGGCCTAAAACATAGATTGCCTCACTACCAGACAGAAAGTTGCAATAACAAGCACCCTAATATACCCAGGATGGCTGCTAGCCTAAGTTCTTGGATCTGCTGTTCTAAAAGGAAAGCAACTTTTAAGGGGGTCAAAAATCTACTTTAATTACATTCACTAGTTCTGAGGAAAAGTCAACACCCTGAACTTCAGAGGAAATACAAGCAGGGAAATTAACACAAAGACCAACAGACAGGGCTCTGACTGCCTGAATCAAAGCAATATTGCTATACACTTTACTTACACCACAGGATCGAAAGAGTCTATACATCTGAGCAACTGGGAAGTCTGAACTTACGGCTACTCAGAGTGTCGACCAGAAGATCAACAGGTCCTCCTCATAAAGAACACCCCAAAGCAAAATACCAACTCAGAGGACATATACACTTCTCAGAGCCAGAAGTTATCAGAACCCTCATGACTCAGTGCCTAATCAACTTAGTACCAACAGATGTGGAGGTCTTTCCTACATGCAAGCCTCCCCTCAAGCAAGCTTCTCTTTATGCAAATTCATCTCTCAAAGGGCTTCACATAAGGCCTTTTAATGGTCAGGAAAGATCTTATTATCCCATTAACATTACAGAAGTGATCTTTCCATTATCCATCCTTCCTTGAATGGAACACAGTTGTGTTGAAAACTGGATTTCTTGGCTGCTGCAAAGGACTTGATTTTTTAAAAATACAACTGAAGTCCAGAACTTTAAGCATCCCCATACATATCACTCTATGTTATGGAAGTTTTAGGCTAATATGAAAAGAAAAACTTTTAAAGAAATAAGTTGTCCTGTAAAAGATTTCCCCAATATCTTGTATTTAAATGATGATTTGGTTTCAAGTTTCCAGTTGTGACGTACTTCTATTTCAAATTTCCAATCTTGACACTAGGAATATAAAA
Source organism: Petaurus breviceps papuanus (assembly GCF_028583685.1). Classification (NCBI taxonomy): domain Eukaryota; kingdom Metazoa; phylum Chordata; class Mammalia; order Diprotodontia; family Petauridae; genus Petaurus; species Petaurus breviceps. The sequence continues at coordinate 3,115,788 of NW_027187244.1, forward strand.
CTCAAGCTTGAAAAATGATCACTTATGAAGATGAAAGGAAATGATTTTTAAAAAGATATCTAATAGTCCTGTGAATACTAATACATTACCATTTATAAGATTTGTAAAATTGCTAATAATTTCTGTGTCCTTTCTTACTGAAGAGCCTATTTAGTCTGTTTAAAAAGTAGTAACTATCAGAAAAGAGTCAGGGGATTAATATATCATGACTTCTGCACAAGGTTAAAATGAAGTTGGAGGTCTCTGGTTCTTAATGATTGGCTTTGCAAATCTTAAGGCCTTCCATATTACCACCATTATTATCATTAATCATTACCTCCTTAGAAAAGATTTCTCTGGACAATATGATATATAAAAGTATGAATTTTCTACAATTTTTAGGCAAAGTTTTTTTTTTTCCTTTAAACTCTAAATTGGTCTCAGATAGATAAATGTATGTAAAAACCATTAGCAACCTTTCTATAGGCAAAGCTCTTTCATAAACAGAGTGTCCTCCCAAAAGTCTTTTCTAGCACACACTTTAATACTCCATGATTCTGATATTTAATCAGTATGGGTCCTTCTTAGGGGCTCTGGATTTTCATGAGGCATTGTGACAGAAGGAAAAAGTAAAAAATAAAAACAGCTGGTAAGTGACTTTGTACTGACGGCTGTTTCCCATTATATGAGTTAAAGGAATACTTAACTGTGATAGAAAGCTTCTTTGTTACAGAACCCAAATTCATATGTAGCAGCAAGCACCCCAGCGTCCCCAGGGTCGCTGCCACCACAGGTTCTTAGATTTGCTTTGATAAAGGAAAGCAACTCAAAATGGGTTAACAAGCTTACTTTAATCAGTCAAATGTATGTATCGTTCACCTAGTTCAGGGGGAAAAAGTCAGCACCCCGAACTTCAAAGCATACAGGCAGAATTATCAAGTAGACAGGTTTCCAAAACTGTCCAAACATTACATCCATACCAAATCAACATCTGGGTTTTTCAAAGCTTGGGGGGGGGCAGGTCTCAACAACCAACAGTTTCCCAGAGTCTCATATGATCAAATCACAGAACACTTCTCAAAGTGAGCCCCCAAAACAAAGCTACACATCAGGGCTTATATAGCCTTCTCCTGGCTCAGAGAATGTAACAACCTTATTGACTCACTGGCCAATCAAGAAGTATCTACTGAAAAACAAGTCTCCCACCACAGGTTCCAGGTGCAATTTAGCCTAGGGGCAGGGAAGATCTTTAAAATTTACATTCGCATTACTTCATATCCTCTCCAGTTGTTATGACTAATATAGTCTTTGAAAACTGAGGGTTTTGTGCTACAATGAGGCATTCAAAGAAGATATAAGGAAGGTTAGGGAGAACAGGTACCTTGATGCCAGAAATTCCCAGAGTCACTATTTTTTTTTTCATTAAGACTTTAAAAGTTTCTAGTAAAATGCAAATATCTTCCTTCAGAGGAAATGTATGATATTCTCGTCACTCAAATTCCAGGGTTATTGTACATAAGGGAACTATTTTTTTTTTATGGATACAAACGTACAAGAAAATTAGTAATATCAGGTTCTATTACAGAACATAGTCCTAAGTTAAATATTGCAATGCCTTCCAAAGCAATGTGAATCTATTAGCCAAGGAAATAGTATAAGAACTTATACATAGTGTGGGTGCCATTTTACTCAAATGGGAAGAAAATACAGAAAAATAATATTCAGATGATAAAACTCTCACACATTTTATACTGCAAAGCATTCTTTTGATGAAAAGAGAGATGGGTCAATGTCACCTTCATTTTAAAGCCAGAAGAGAATAGAGTCTTGCCAAGTATATTGATCAATGAGCTTGATTTTGATTGCTAGTAAAGAGCTAGATAAAGAATATGGGAAAAAAGAATCACAGAGATAATATAGCTTCATCAGGACAAGGACATATGAGATTATCTTCATATCACTTTTTACAATATTACTAAGTTAAAAATACTAAAGATAATGTTCATTTGATTTTACAACCCATTTGATAAATTCTCTCATGTTATTCTTATGGGAAACGGTAAAAAGATATGGGCCATATGATAATACAATTATAGAGAATCAGATTTTGTTGAATGAATGAACTGAAAGAATAGCCATTGATAGTCTAAGGTCAACTAATAAGGAGGTCTCTAGTGGTGTGATCTGGCAATCAGTACTTGGACCTCTTCTGTGTAACATTTTTATCAATAACATCATTTTTTTCATTTCCTATCTTTTTTTTTATTGTATAGTTTACACCATTCATTTCCACAAGGTATTGAGTTACAAATTTCTCCCCATTTTTCCCCTACCCACCACCCCAAAATAGTCATCCCAGTGAATATTCCTTCCCCCAATATGCTCTCTCCCATATCTTCCCCCATCCCTCCAACTTTCCATTAGGCCACGGTGGATCTCTATGCTCCAGTGCCTGTATGTCATATTTTCCAGTTGCATGTAAAGTAATAGTAAATATATGCAGGTATGTGTGTGTGTATACATATACATATACATATATATATACATATATATATATATATAAATTGATTTTAAAATTTTGAATTCCAGATTCTTTCCCTTCCTCCATTATCACCCACGCTCACTGGGAAAATAAGCAATTCAATATAGTTTGTACATGTATAGCTAAGCAAAACAAATTGCATAGTGGATATGTTGTGAATAACTGACTATATTACCCTCCATCCTATCCCACCCCCCATTTGTTCTATTCTCTACTTTGATCCTTTCCCTTTTCAAAAGTGGGTGCCTCCCCCCCAGCCTGCCCTCCCTTCCATCATCCCTCCTCTCATCCGCCTCCCCCTTATTCTCCTGTAGGGTGAGAGACCCTATTTAGTATGTGTGTCATTCCCTCCCTAAGCCAAATTCAATGAGAACAAGGTCGACTCATTCCCTTTTGCCTTTCTGTTCTTCCCCTCCATTGTAACAGTTTTCCCTTGCCAGTTCTATATGAGATAATTTACCCCATTCTATCTCTCACCATCTCCTCTCATTATATTCCTCTCTCACCTTTTAATTTCACTTTTTAAGTATCATCGTTTCCTATTCAATTGGTCCTGTGATCTCCATCTATGTATAGCTGTACACATATATACACACTCACATATATATTCATATGCCCCTAAACACTCCTATGCAGATATATATATATATATTTTTGCATTTCTACTCCCTTCAACTATTCTCATACTGAGAACAGCTTCATAAGTTACAATTATCATTTTTCAATATAGGAAAATAAATAGTTCAAATTTGATAAGTTCCTTATGATTTCTTTTCCCTGTTTACCATCTCATGCTTCTCTTGTTTCTTGTATCTGAATGTCATATTTTCTATTCAACTCTGGTTTTTTCATCAAGAATGCTTGAATCATGTCCTCTATTCAACTGAATGACTATATTTTCCCCTGAAACATGATACTCAGTTTGCTGGGTAGGTGATGTTTGGTTTTAATCTAAGCTCCTTTGACCTCTGGAATATCATATCCCAAGCCCTGCAGTCCTCCAGTGTAGTAGCTGCCAGATCCTATGTTATCCTGATTGTGTTTCCACAATATTCAAATTGTTTCTTCCTGGCTGCTTGTAATATTTTCTCCTTGATCTGGGAATTCCGAAACCTGGCTATAATATTCCTAGGAGTTTTGTTTTTGGGGTCTTTTTCAAGAGGTGTTTGGTGGATTCTTTCAACCTCTATTTTTCCCTCTGGTTCTAAAACATCAGGACAATTTTCCTTGAGAATTTCTTGAAGGATGATTTCTAGGTTCATTTTTTGATCATGACTTTCAAGGAGTCCAAAAAAATTTTAATTATCTCTCCTGAATCTATTTTCCATGTCAGAGGTTTTTCTAATGAGATATTTCATATTGCCTTCTATTTTTTTCATTTTTTTAATCTCTTTTATAATATCTTGATTTCCCATAATGTCACTAGATTCCATTTGCTCCAATCTAATTCTGAAGGAATTATTCTGTTCAGTGAGCTTTTGAGATTCTTTTTCCATCTGGCAAATTTGGCTTTTTAAGAATCCTTCTCCTCATTGACTTTATGAGCCTCTTTTGCCATCTGATTTAGTCTGTTTTTAAAGTTTTATTTTCTTCAGTCAGATTGTTTACCCTCATTTCATAATTTTCTTGCCTTGTTCTCATTTCTCTTTCCAATTTTTCCTCCACTTCTCTTATTTGCTTTTCAAAATTCTTCTTAAGGTCCTCTATGTCCTGTAACCAGTTTGCATTTTGCTTTGAAGCTTTAGTGCAGGAATTCTGACTTCACTGTCTTCCTCCTGTTCCATGCTTTGATCCTTTTTGTCCCCAAAATAAGAGTCTAATATTGGATTGCTCTGTTGGCTTTGCTTCCTTTGCTTGCTCATGTTGCCACTCAATTTCTTGAATTTTGAGACTTTTGCCACATTAGAACTCTGATATCAGAAAGGGGTGCTTTATCCCAATTGCTGGGGTTTTTGCAGCTGCTAGAGCTATTATTTGGGTGCCCTCTCTGAAACTTCAACATACTCTGGCAAATTGGTTATGCACCAAAGGACCTCCACCCTAGACAGCAATCCAAGTCCAAGCAGGTTAGAGCAAGAGCAATTATCCCTCAGACTGGTCTCTTGGTCCCTCTACAATCTTCAGGGCAGGAGCTCTGAAGCAGCATGGCCATGGAGCCTCAGCTGCTCATCCCTCCAGGGGGCAAAGGCTGGATCATATTCCCGACCTCCCTGTTCCTGAAATGTCTACACCGACCTATCACTTTGTCTTTGCCATCTATGCTTTGATGATTTTGGAAACCATCACAGCTGCTGGTGATCTGAAGTCCCTCTAGCCCTTGGCTGCTCAGACCCCCCTGAGGCTAAAAGCTCAGGCCTGTGTGGGGCTGGGTTCAGCTCCCAGAATCCTGCATTGGCCCCTTCCTTCCAGTCTGCTGGACTGTCTTCAGCGGAAAGTTAGCTTCTCTCTGTCTTTTTGTGGGTTCTGCATCTCCAAATTTTTCTAGAGTAATTTTTAACTGAATTGGAGGAAGTGGAAGCTGTAGCTTTGCGTAAGTCTCATTTCTACTCTGCCATCTTGACTCTGCCTCCTATCAATAACATAAAAATAACATCAATAGATAGACTGTTTATTAGATTCTCAGGTAACACAAAGCAGAAAGAAAAGTTAGCACATTAAAATTTAGAGTAAAGATTTTGTCAATTTAGAATGTTGAGCTAAATATAATAGGATATAATAAAATAATGATCTATATAAAGTCTTAATACTTAAATTTAAAAAAAAAAAACAACTACACAATTAAAAGATAGGTTAGACAAAGTTAGATAACTATTTATCTGAAAGAAGATAGTGGATTTTTAGTGGTCCTTAACCTAAATATCCGTGAAGAGTAGCTAATGAAGGCTGAGAAAGAGAATCCTTTGCTAAGCTCAGTCAAGTTCAAACTGCTAAAACAAACTATCACCAGGTCTATGGGAGCCTAGAATACTTGTCCTTTTCTTTCCCATTTAAGGGTTGCAATTAATAGTGGGGTTATACTGAACTCCTCACTCTCATGCAACCTATTGTAGCAACAAGCACCCCAGCGTCCCCAGGGTGGCTGCTAGCACAGGTTCTTGGATCTGCTTTGTTAAAGGAAAGCAACTCAAAATGGGTTAACAAGCTTACTTTAATCAGTAAGACATATATCGTTTACCTTGTTCAGGGGAAAAAGGTCAGCACCCCGAACTTCAAAGCATACAGGCAGAATTATCAAGACAGAAACAGATCAAGTAGACAGATTTCCAAACTGTCCAACCATTACATCCATACCCAGTCAACATCTGGGTTTCCACATCTGGGTTTTTCAAAGCCGGGGGACTCTCAACAACGGCTTCCCAGAATTCAGATCAAATCACAGAACACT